>NW_018222139.1:15811-24728 GCF_001263595.1 Phalaenopsis equestris
TGCACACCGAATCGGTCGCGATTCAGCTCCCTGCGGCGCGATCCATTTGCTCCTCTGTTCATGAATGCCGAACTCCTCTTCTTCGTCGCTGGCCGCGAACACCTTGAACACCTTTACGCGAACACCTCAAGCCAAGAAGTATGGATCTTCCCACAGACTGGACTGTGACAATTGTTGTGAGATATGTACTTCCTGGCATAGAAATGAGACGAAAAAGAACACAAGCAAACACAGATCGTTTACGTGGTTCGATCCAACTGGATCTACGTCCACGGGAGGGAATCAATCAAATATTTCACTAAGGCAAAAGAAATGGAGAATACATAGCTTATACATAGAGATGAGCCCTCATCTTCCTTCGATGGCCTCCCTCTCAAGCGACACCTTGATACAATGTCTTAAGATGCTCTCCTCTTTTCTAGCTCTCTAGCTATTCTCTCCTCATTTGTGGTAGCTTTAGATCTCTTCTCCCTTGCCTCTCCTAAGCCTCACACCCTTAAGATTTCTTCCCTTGCTCTCCTAAGCCTCACACCCTCTCTATTTATAGAAGCAAGAGAGCGGTAGGTGGGAGGTATGTGAGCGGTAGGTGGGAGGTAGATGAGATGCGGTAGGTGAGCGGTACCACATTACAAAAGTGCCATTTTATCTTAATTCAATAATTGAGGGTCAAAATAACAGATATGACTAACCGGAAGAAATTGGACCGTATGTATGCAAATCCCCCTCTCTAATAAAATTTAAATAGCAGGATTTATTATTTGAGTGCTAGAAAATAATTTCTGAGAAAAAAAATGCCTTCATAACGTAGAAGAGCGTACGAGCATGACTTCCATGATATTCTCAGATTGTCCGAAGGAGCTTCAGGTGGTCGATGTTGATGAGAACGGAGAAGGTGGAGTGGTAGCCTGCAGGAGTGCATGTGATGCATTTGGACTTGATCAATATTGTTGTAGCGGAAAATTTGCAAGTCCAAGCACCTGCAAGCCATCAAATTACTCCAGCATCTTCAAGAACGCATGCCCCAATGCCTACAGCTACGCTTTTGATGACAGAACGAGTACTTTCACCTGCAAGGCACAAGAGTATATCATTTTATTCTGTCCCAACTATAACAGGTGAATTCTATGAAACATAACAAAGGCATTTTATGTAGAGTCGTCATCATAAAATCCCAGCGTTGCATCTCTATGGCCATTATTCCTTAGCCTCAGGTCTCAGTTCTTATTCATTTCTTTTGTAAGCTCATTTACATTTCATGTGGTAGGATTTATGCTGGTCATCCTCATAAGAGTTGATTATGTCGTGCAGTTTCTTTCACACAAAGGTGAACAGAAGTTTAATTGAACTGAAAACTTCTTATAGCAGTCATCCCCTGTTTGGGATCACTATTTTTATTTTTTATTTATATTTTTACTTGATATAAAATATATTGGATATATTTTAATAAATTTTATTATTTTTAAAAACACTCAAAATAACTATGTTTTGAATGCTTTTAAAACAAGTTAATTTATAAAACAAATTTTCTTTTTAAATAAAAGTATAAACAAAAGCTAAAAATATAAGTGATCCTAAACAAATCCTAAGTATTTCAAATCCCTGAAATTTTAAGATGGCTTGAATTAGTTGAATTGACCAGTTGTAAAACTGGTAATCCTATATGTGGCACCTATTTAAAGCAAATTTTTGGCAATATTTCTCCACTGGTTAGGTTGCATTGTCTCATATTGTCTCAAAAAAAAATACTAACCTATATTCTTCAAAAGCTCAGCCCTGTAAGAGTGTCTGATTTTTTTACCATGTTTTTTTTATGATGCCAAGCATCATGGCACATTCTCTGCCTTCTTAACATGTCATTTTTTAGGCTCAAACTTCTAATATGATTTAGTCAAATCACATTTTCTCAAAACAACACAATTTTCTACTTTCTAAATTTTTTTACGAATTACATAACTTTTTTAGTCAGAGCAAAAATATATTTATTTTAGAGCAAAGCTACGTTGAAAGCAAAGAACATGGGCAATTTCAATATTTTTCCTTTGATTCAAATTATGAGAACTCACTCAGAACTTCCAATAAATGACAACTCCTTTTCTACAATTGGTAGAGGGAAAAGATCAGATGATTCCTCAACAGTCCAACCAATGCATGGAGAACCATCAGAAGTTATCGATAACGGAGAAGAACCTCAAGAATATGACACTGGTGATGGAGAAGAACCTCCCGAAATGATCTCCTCGTCAAGCATTATTGATACCTCTTTATTCCTAATCTTATTCTTGGAAGCACTTTTCCAATGAAGAAGAGTTCCAGCAACATGGAAAACTAAAGAGAAGATGTTGACTCTGAGAATTAAATATCAAGAGAAAGATGAGAAAGAGAAAGGGTAGCACTAAAGCGACTGATATGGATGGAAGAAAAGGTCATCAATTCTAAATGAGACTCAGTTTAACAAAAGAAAAACTCATCAATATCAAACTTTTTTTATGACACATTAACCATTTAAGGATGCTATTGAAAGTAGTAAAAACATTGTATGTTGGTGGTAGAATATTTTTCTTTTGAAGATTACATGTTTTATTTAATTTTGTGTAATGGCTGCACTAGAATTTACATGTTGCAGAAACTAAGGTTTCCATGACAAATTTAACATTATAACTTTGCTCCTTTTTCTGAATAAAACATAGCTCGGTAAAGGAAAGAGGGAATAAAATATAATCATATCACTGAAAGATGCCATACAGCCTTGTGGTAAAATGCTAAAAGCAAAATTGGGCAATTGTTAAAATGCATCAAAGTGTTCATAAAAAGATTGAAGACTAGAAACCATAAAACTGCCAAATCCCTTTATTTAAATACAAGTTTAGGTGATTTAGACATAAGGAAATGATTTCTTTTTGACCAAACAATTTCTTACCACCTCATTTTGCACAATGATTTAGGTGCGGTAGCTATTACAAATATTTATTTTTTTGGAGAAGCCAGACCGTAGCCAGAAAGCTGTCACCGCACCTAGACAGGTGCGGTGTGAAAAACGCTGTTTTCAGCGTTTTGAAAACGCATAAGCTGCCAAAACGCAGTTTACCAAAACAGCCAGGTGCGTTTTCAAAATGTCACCGCACCAAATAAGCTACCCCAAACGGACACATAACGAAATGATTTCTTTTTGACCAAACAATTTTTTACCACCTCATTTTGCACAATGATTCGCCTTGACCTATAGATATTTCTTTTTTGCTTATTTTGGTTGCAAATACAGCGCTGGTTACATTAATGAGTAGTTCAACAGTGTGGTGCACAATAAGAATTGTTAGCATGAATAAATTTTACCAAACTCTAGTTTTTCATGCTTTCTACTTTTGAGAAGTACTGAAATTTAACAAACATATATTAAACACTTCTCTCCAGTAACAGTTGAGTTGGTTAAGCTTCAATAGCCACCTACTGTCTTTATTTTTTCTTCCTTAAACTTTAGAAGGCCTGGTTTTCTCATCCTGCCTTTACTGGTTATCTTTTATCTTCAGTACTTTTAGATAGAATTGCATCAATAAATCAACAATTTTTTTATAAGGCGTTTAAAAGGCCAAACAAAAAGTGTAAAACATTAAAAAAAAATTCAAAGTAAGTTGATTTTTGAATTATTATAAATATGACGTGATTCTAAACATTTTATATAACTAGACATGCTTAATCTTGTTTTGCCTGTATATTATGCTAGAACTATAATAAATTACATGGAACTGGACAACCTAAGGGGGATACAAGTAGAGAAAAAAATCAATAAAAAAACTCAAGAATATAATAGGTAAAAGATATAAAAGTTAAACATTGCAACCCTCTATATTATCCTATTTCTAAGTAGTGCCCGAAGTATAGCCTGTCACTTTGAGTAGTATCTGTCATATAGAAAAGTCATTGGATTTATTTAATCAAACAAGTTTTGTGATTGCATTGGACAAGTAAATCCATAAGCCTCATAGATTCTCTTCTCACTACTTCGTATGTGTGTTCACTTAGTTTTGGCGGGTACATGCCTTAAACTTGGATAATTGTGTACTCCTTAGATCAAGCTATTGAGTGCATTTAAATTGAACCCAACATGGCAAGTTTATCTCGTGATTGACCAATGAGTCTCTTCATAGAACATGATTGGTGAGTTTGCCTCATCTTCCTCATTTTTATTAAGCCCGCCATTTGGATTCACAATTTGTTCTCTTATTCTCTTCAAACTTTTGAAGGCAAAAGTGAAAAGAATAAAACAATGCGATGCATATTTTTCTTGGGGAGTACAAGTCATAATTGTATTCATTCTATTTGGTGGGTTCATTTAAGCATTTCTTTTGTTTTTTTTTTTGCCAGCATCAATGGATTTTCTAGTCTTCCAAGAAACTCGTTGCTAAATTTATTGACCTTCATTAGTGTAAATAAAAACTAGATAATGAAACTTAAAGAGAATAGATTATAATATTATATTCATAAATATAACCTCTTACCATTTTATCCACTTTATTTTAGTTCAATATTCTATAAATTAACTCACATATTCACGAGAAAAATTTTCACAAGGTCTTTCATGTTCTTTTTCCTTATTCTCTACTTTTGTCATTCAAACTTTGCAACTAGATGAGTGCATGTCGGTGGCTTCAATGTTGTCAAAAAGTTTATTTGGATTAAAATTAGAAGAACTCAAATTTTGGATAGTGTTGAAAGAATGACGAGATAAAAGCTAGGCTTGGTGTTCCAAGTAAAGGATTAAAGATGGGCTTTTCATCTGAGCAGGTTATTTGTGTCCCTTTTCGTTATAATTAATGGTTGTTTTATATGTCCTCTCTTAATGGCCTCTTCTCTATAATGATCAAGGTAAGGATGAGTAGATGGAATATGTAAAAAATATAAATATTACAAACACGAAAGGGAAAGTGTATTCATAGTGTGGTCTTTATGAAATGGATTGGAGACAAAAGTCCAAAATAATTTCAAACTAACTTGCTGCATACAACTCAAAAAAGAAGAACTATAAATAATATTCACCCATTACTAGATAATTATAATTTCATTTAACTATGGGTACAAGAGAACTCTCAATGGAACATATTCTTTTTAATTAATTATATTTTTGGTGATACCCAAGCAAAATTTTTATTAAAGAAGCTTTGTTTATGTTCAATCATCTATCGTAGGTTCATCAAAGAATATAAAAGCATCTCAGTTGGGGTTACATGTGCTTTAGGAATAAACTGGCTCACCAGGTAGAGGATGAATCTCCATATTCTAATATACAGAGCCCTATCAACTGGCAAGAGCCTACAAGATTATATCAAGCAAATATATCAAAGGAATGAAGAAATGGATTGGAGTGGGTTAAATGATATGTAAGTCATTTCTACATAGGTAGACATAACCTAGTAAGGATTTAATGGATTTATCATATTTGGTTATCAAAATTTGAGTTTATTTACCATGAAGGTAGTCGACCTAATGCAATTAGGAACTTATTGTTATCATTCTATATAATACATCTTCCAAGAGAGTTATATTGATAGTAATACAAAATAAGTGACTACCCCAAAATTCTATTGACATTAGATGGTGAAATATATGGAAGAATGGAGCTTATTCTCATCATAAAAATGATAAGATTTACATGAGAAGGATTAAAGAATGTAACTCAATCATAAGAATTGAAAATACTTAATATGGAATTACGCTTCTATCTGGATTGGGGTAGAAACTAAGGCTTTAAGTGTGTTTTTGGTTCTTTTTAAAAAACTTAAGTATCCATCTTATCTATATGTATGTCGTCAATCGTCGTCATATCATTCCCCTTTCCAAATAAATCTCCATCTCAGATCATAGAATAATCTGAAGAGGAGAAGAATCAAAGAAGATAGGATATATGATAGAAATAGATAAATAAATTTTAAAAAGAAACATGGATGGCTTATGCATAGGTAATCCTGGTGTGATAGGTTGAAAGTATACGTTCAAACAAGATTATATCGAAATACCTTGAAACACACTCTTCACTAAGAAAATCCTTACATAAGTCACCCATAATCGAAGAACAAAAAAGATTATTTTTGTTCTAGGATTAAGAGCACTTTCAAGGGAACATATCCTTTTGGTTAATTACATCTAGCAGAATATCCAAGAATACTCTCAAAAAAGAAGACTTGCTTACATTATTATGACCGGTAAATTGGTCACCAAAAAGGATGATTATTTCATAGGAATATCCCAATGCTTTCAAACGCTAAGCTATGGGGTAGGAGTGAGTATCTCACATCCCAAATAAGTAGCAGCTCATCAATATACGAGGCCTACAAAATAAACAAGCCACTCATAAGTTCCCACTATGCTTCAAGGGCCTAACCGGGTCATGAGGGCACAAGGTGAATCAGCCCATGCCAAATGGGTGGCGGCCTATCCACAATTTGGGCCTACAAGAAGACAACAAAACACAAAAATTTGGCATGGCTCAAATGGGCTCAACAATAGAGAGGTAGAGTGATACTAATTTAGTAGAGATAAACAAACCAAAATACCATAGATCTGTCATCCCAAGCTATTAAGACTCTAAGCCTACTTGGTTGTGAAGGTAGTCAACCTAACACAACCAGAAATCCCTTATTAGCAATTAGTGAATTACATTATCCAAGAAAATCTTGGTAGCCCTAAGATCAAAAGAAGAAAACATTAAGTCTTATGACCCCACCCATAAAAATAGAGCTTACAGAGGTGGAATTTATACCCACCAAATAAATGATAAAGATGTCACCAAAAGGAAGAAAAAAAGAGGTTTAGCTATAGCGTTGAAAACACTCTCAACAAAAGACTTGCTCCCTATTTAGGTTGGAGAAGCATCTAACACTTTAGCATGTTGAAAACCCATCTAAGTAAAAAAATTATGATGAGTCAATCGGGCTAAAGAAGCACAGAGACTTCTCCTCGGGATATGCAATATGATGCAGTTATCTAGTCCTAAGCATGTGGCTCTATTAATTGGACTTGGGTGATAGCCATGCCATGCAAAGCATTTTAAAATTAGATTGAATACCACAAAAAAAATATAATGTGTAGGTTTTAAAATCATGAAATATTTTAATCCAAAAATTTTGATTAATCTAAATCTTTTATGAGAATTTTTCGTAGAAATGTTAATTATAATATTAGGGTCCTTAAAGAGCATAAGTTATAATGTTGGATTTTCAGACAAAACACAAGGTTTAACAGATGAAAAGGAAATCACACAACACAAAGAAAGTAAAGCAAGAAAAAAATAAAATAATAACTAGCAGGTGCCACTAGGTTCGCAACATATCAAAAAAAAAACAAAACAATTGTCAAGCTCTACATATACATATTTGGTTTTTGATGTTATTCATCAAAGAAAATATGGAATTAAGATATGGGACATGAGCACTGCACCCGGTCCCCACGATGTGTTTCC
This sequence comes from Phalaenopsis equestris, assembly GCF_001263595.1. NCBI lineage: Eukaryota > Viridiplantae > Streptophyta > Magnoliopsida > Asparagales > Orchidaceae > Phalaenopsis > Phalaenopsis equestris. Next base: position 23,262 of record NW_018222139.1, read on the forward strand.
ACACCTCAAGCGCCTTAGAGCTTGTGCCCGTATAATATTTTTGCTATAAAATTATCCTAAGGGCTCTAAAAAGCACATAACAATGTCCAAAAAAGACTCAACATGCATGAAAATCATGTTGGCATAATCTACATGCAACATATTGAACTATGCCCAGTGGGAGGAGAACTTAACAGCGTCTGCAGAAAAGACGTTAGCATAAATCATTATAACTCCTCTCTGTTGAGCATGGCTCCCTGCTAGAAGATCACCCATAATATACTAGTGCTTAAGTCTAACAGTTGATAAAAGCACAAAGTAGCACAAAAGTAATGTCTGGCTAAGGCAGCTAAATCAGTAGAGAACCATAGTCAGGAAATCAAAAAGACTACATAGCATCCTAGTCCTAGTTTAGTACACTATCTAGCATATTGTCCTATCATAGCATCTAAGTGTGTGCACAATACATGGTTAAAGTCACAGTGTATGACTTTGATGGGGATGCAAATCCGATCTCGTCATAAAGATCCAAGGGATATAAAGTATATTACTAGGGAGATGAGATTTGGAATAAGTTGTCTTTTTGGCCTAGTTTATATAGTTTTAAAATAGAGTAGATAATGCATGATAGAAAAATGTCCCTTTGTATACTTTTAAAGTAGAGCCATTAAAAGTGATTATGTAACATGTAAGTGAAGTACTTTAGAGTCCTTAGAACCTTAGCATATTCATACATGAGTTGATTGTAATGTGAAAACTCACACTGCTCGATGAGCTATACTCGCGAGCATCGCTCGTTTAGGTATTACGACCAACAAACGGGTCACTCATCCTAACGAGTACATTTTTTTGTGAAGGCAATTGGGTGAAGCCCATACAACATGAAGCCTTAATGATGACCCATGAACATAGTCACAATAAGAATTCTGAATTTTAATATTAATTCTTTTAATTTTGTCAATTGGGACACAAGCCATGCAATAGAAGAGCTTTTCTTATGAAAAATTCATTGGTTGACCCTATATTTTATTTAAAATGATTGAAAATTTTATTAGATTTTAAATAAAAACTTTATTTTATTCTAGGAACCTACTAATGCAATGTGAACTCAAAAAAATCACAGGCATAGTAAAGCATAAAAATTCAACACACATGCAAATGAAAAATACACACACAAATCATAAAAGAATATTAAAAAGGATGGGTGTAGATGGATGGAGAACAAATCCTTAAAAGTTAAAATAATGATCGTGTTTTACATAAACAACACAATTCCGGTCATATATATATATATATATATCTGTGTGTGTGTGCGCGCACGCACGCCCGCGCGCCCGCGCTCGTAGCTGTGGTATGTTGGAAGGCGGTCTTGGCGTAAGCCCCTCAATCACTAGTTTGAATCCCCTCGGAGTCGAATTAGCACACATAAGGGAATCGATATTTAAGGGACAGTTTTGTCCTTCCTAAATACCAATTCCTTTTTGAAAT
>NW_018222140.1:0-288 GCF_001263595.1 Phalaenopsis equestris
TAAATATTTCTCCTCAAAATTGAAACCAAACATTAAGATAGTTTGAGAAGTCACTGAGGTTCTCCTCTGGATCCATGTCATCCCCTAGTTCCTCTTCCTTTGGATTCTACAATATTCTACAATAAAATGTTCCAAATTTGAGCCAATCCCCATTCACACATCTATGTCCGATCTCATTGAAGAGTCCTACCCTTTGAAACTCCTTGAAGATAATATTTCTTGATTTTTATCGAGAGTCTTCTTAGGTGGCTTTGGACATTTAAGATGTAATTAACTATAGGGGCTTGC
>NW_018222140.1:1322-2499 GCF_001263595.1 Phalaenopsis equestris
TGCAACCTGCCAACGGACCGCAACGCCCGTAATGTCGCTCTCACCATCAAGTTCGGAGCTGGATTCGAAGAGCTCGAGGTTATCCTCGAGAAAGCCCCGTTAGTGGTAATGAAGATCGCTGCCCCGAAATTTCAAGAGCCATCTGCCGAATTCAGTTTGAGCATCCCCTCAGGATTTCCCTACCGGTAAGAAGGCTAAAGCTGTCGTCATCAAACCTGCTATCCCTGCTGCTACCAAGGGGAAAGAAGTGATGATTGCTGAAAATTTGACTGAAGGATTAACTGTTCCACCACCCGTGTTTGATATTGGGTCAAGCTCAAGGGCTGTACCACTGACCCGAACTCAAAGAACGAACCACAATAGGAGAATTCAGAGGGCCATCAAAGCCCAGACTCCTGAGAACACACCTGATGAGGAGGAGCCTTTTCAAGTTGAAGAGGTATTACCAGAAATTTACCCACTCCTACGAGGGAGTAGATTCCATCCTCTGACAGATCCTGATGGATATGAGAGTATCCAGAAGATTGCTGTTGCATTACTATCACCTCATGGACATGGTGAGAAGGGAAAGAAATTCAGCCCCATCACCCGAGTTAGTGAATTACTTAAACGGGCTTGCCACTAAAGAAGGATCTTCTGTTAGTGAATTACTTAAACGAGTGGGACATGCAATTTCCCCTCATATGAAAAATGAAATTTTGAAGTATATTAAGTCCGCTAAAGAATCTCGTAGGTTGACTATAAAGTCACCTACCCTCATTCCCGTCTGGTTCCGTTTGGGAAAGCGAGTTGATACTGCTATAATCACGACACATCATACCACCACGAGGACCGCAGGTCGCCAGCCGATGAAATCAAGACTGGGTCCAAGAAGTTTACCAGTCATTCCTGCAATCGTGGAAAGAAAGACAAGACGATTACCTGACACTGTAGCCGGTCTACACCATGGGGAGCATACCTTCCCTCGACATACCGATGTCTCTACTCAGACGCCCGTCCTGAGGCATCATCATTAAAAAAAGAAGAGGGTATGGGCACCCAGGTCACTGCACCGATACAGTTCAGTGAGCCTGCAGGACAGAAAGTAAAACCAGTGCCTAAAATATCTGAGTTTGTCGCGACAATAGCCAGCGAGATGGAGGAACAAGTTGAGGATCTCCATCAAGGTCATCCAGAT
>NW_018222140.1:2875-3521 GCF_001263595.1 Phalaenopsis equestris
AGATGAAAGAAGGGAGGCTACTTCGACAGACAAACAAGAAAAACTGAGGAAGGATTCTCCATCAAGTGCCATGCCAAAAACGAAGTTCAGGCAAATGGTTGAACAAGTAAGGGATGCCTTAGCTCAGTACAAGGGTGGTGCATCAATTTTAAAGGGTAGACCTAACCCGGAGGAGTTTGATGTGGTGCCTTTCCCCAAGGGCTTTGTGACCCCAAACTTCAAGATATTTGATGGGACTAGAAATCCCAGACAACACATAGCACATTTTCGATCCAATTGTGGAAACACGAGGAATAGCGAAGCTCTACTCTGTCAGCAGTTCGTCAGCAGCTTGTCAGGGATTGCTTTCGACTGGTACGCCGACCTGCCCAACAGGTCAGTTAAAACATTTTTTTAATTGGAACTGTTATTTGTGAAAAGATTTGCTGCGGCGCAACATCATGTGTCTATTGGAGAACTCATGATGGAGAAGCAGAAGCCTAGTGAAACCTTGACAGACTATATTTTGAGGTGGAGAAACCTTAGCATGAAATGTGAACCTCAGCTACAGAAACATCAAGCGGTTGAGATTCTACTCAAAAGCATACATGGGCCAGTAGCTTTCATGCTTAAGGGACTCACCATCAAATCCTCCGAGAAGCTACTC
>NW_018222140.1:4227-5668 GCF_001263595.1 Phalaenopsis equestris
AACCCTTGACTTTGTATGATTATCTTTTTGTCCCTCCGGGGTCTTATGAATATAATGGTTGTGATTTCGGCTATGTTTTGACTATTTCTGGTAATAACATAACAAATTGTACTTGAGTCTGATGAACTTGTTGTCAAGTCTAAAGAAGACATCAACGATATCGCTTACAACAGCACCGATAACAAACAGCCAGCTCTCGAGCGTCATGGTGCACAACTCGCCATCAACTTATATCTTTCCAATGAAGAGGAAAACTCATCGGAAGATTCAACAATGATATCTCAAGAAGAAGAAGTCACAGAAGTCAACTTAAGAAGGTAGAAAGTGTTACCGCCAAGAACAGCTCCAGCTGACAAAGGAAAACAGATAATGACTCGAGAAGAGGTACCCCCACCTCTGCCAGTGGAAGAACCACATAATCAAGAGAAAATCAGAGGACCATGCAAAGTAGACTACAATGTGCTAGCTCATCTTAGGAAGTTGCCTGCCCGACTAAGCATCTACGATGCTCTGATCCTATCAAAAGAGATGAGAGACTCTCTCATTACAGCTTTTATTGATCCAGAAATTTGCTTAGCTCAGTTGGCTAGCACATCCTCAGATGGAGTTTGCTCATTGGGAGAACAGTCAGGGGTAACCTTCACAGATGAAGACTTGCTGCTCGGTACCGCTGACCACAACCGTCCGCTCTACATCTCCGTCAACATTGGCAGATTTGTGTTATCCAGAGTTTTAGTAGATCCTAGAGCATCTCTTAACTTGATGAGTCTATGGACGTTAGCATATTTGGACTTTGATGTTCAGGAGCTCATCCTCGATAAGATGATGTTAAGAGGATTCAACCAAAAGGGAGAAAGAGCCCTTGGATCAATTTCATTACATATGAAGGTTGGAAAACTTGTAACAATCGTTAAATTTCATATCATTGATGCCAAGACCTCTTTCAATGCTCTATTGGGTTGACAGTGGATTCATGAGCATAACATGGTTCCATCATCCCTACACTAGTGCATTAAATACCAGAAAGATGGTCAAGAAAATTGCATCAAGGGAGACCTACATTTGTTTTCAGCGCATGAAGTTAATATCCGTGAAGATGCTACCTACTATGCACCTCCAAAGAAGATTGTCTTCTCGGGTGAATTTTTGACACACAAAGATAAAGATTCAGAAGGATCACAAAAAGGAGGCCAGACTACTCCGCTTCGACAACCTTCTACCACTCCCTCACAACGAGTTGGTGGAGGTTCTTCTAGTTCACGCACCCGAGGTCGAGGCCCGGAACGTGGACGAGGAAAGATTAATTTTTTTATTGAACGGACTAGGCCAACTATCAACATTGGTGATGAAGACAGATCTGAAGATGAAGTAATGATGACAAAACAGAAGAAACCTTAGTACAACATATCCCTAGAAGATACAGAGAGGAATGAATATGAAA
>NW_018222140.1:6019-6435 GCF_001263595.1 Phalaenopsis equestris
GGACCAGTCGATGATTCTGAATTTTGCATGGTTGTTACTAGTGAGTCAGAAGAGGATTGTCTCGATATAGAGGATGACTCTACTAATCAACCAATAGAAGATGCTCCGCCAGAATTTGAGGAAGAAATTAAATCCACTATCGATGAATTGAAAGAGATCAACCTCGGGACTGAAGAGCGACCCCAACCTACATTTATAAGTTCTATACTTGATGACAAAGAGTATGCATAAATGGTCAAATTATTAGCAGAGTTCAGAGATTGCTTTGCATGGAGCTACGATGAAATGCCAGGGTTATCAGCAGAGGTTGCAGTCCATAAACTTGGGGTGGACAAGAATGTAACCCCAGTAAAACAAGCTCCAAGGAGAATGCGCCTCGAGATAGAACAACAAGTCATCGCCGAGGTAAAGAAATT
>NW_018222140.1:16726-18063 GCF_001263595.1 Phalaenopsis equestris
CACTTTCTTAATTAAGATTAATAAATTTCTAAATTATTAAAATTTGGAAGTTTATTAAAATTAAATGATCCTAGACTTAGGGGTATAAATTTTGAAGTCAATAATTAATCAATTTAATACCCCTATATTGATTTTCAAATAAAATCCAAATCATGAATCATGACCACTTAAAGCTTAACCATTTTCAAAACTAATTAAGACACTCACCTAGGTCTTAAGGGCTTTGTGGTGACTTAGGCTAAATTAAAAATTGATTAAACGAGGATTAGAGAAATAAATAAAATCAAACATCCTTGAAACACCACTAAGCCCAATTAGGATTAAAATTTGGCTAAGTGTTAAAATTACACTAACTTGCCCCTTTAAGGGTCTTCACCCATGTAATTCTTAAATTAAATCACAAGTGACAATTACCTCTTTCTTAGGGATAATTGAGACATCAATGTTCACTGAGTTACAAGTATTCACAGGATGAACGATTAAGCAACATAATAAGTTTAAATGGACTCGAGACGTTTCACCAGTTGGTGAGAGGAAGGCATGGACCAGCTTCCCCCTCCTAACTTGTTGGATACCTAAGAGGCCTATTAAACTTAATATTCTTCGCTTAATAAAATCATCCTTAATTAAACATTTCAAGGACTTACCAAGATATGACATAAGGTTAGGAAAACCACCAGAATGTTACCACCAGAATTTTACCTTTCCTTCTCTTCATAAACTGCCTTAACATGCATTTTAAGTTTCAGGTGGTGAAACGAGAAAACTCGCTAGGTACACTTTTACAGTTTACAGCGTTTTACAGTCTTTCTTGTACTTTCCTACTGCACTTTTATTTATGCTTGTATTTACATACCTGCATAGAAAATATAAAATTGCATAAATCACCACCACAACATTTCAAAAATATAAGACAACTCAAAACTTAATCACAAACAGCACCAAAAAATACAACTTCAACTAAATTAAAACGTCTCTATTGGAAGATCGGGAACCCTCGGAGGAGGTAACCTACGGTTGCTAACGAGGCTTCCCATGGTTTAAATGAAATTATGGAACTCATTAAGTGGGGTTTAGTAAGTTCATTTGGACTAAGTGAATCCAATAAGTAATAGTGGTGTCGGAACGAGGGAACCTTAGGATCCTAACCGGTGTCGCTCTAATCAACTTTAATATGCCCTCATAAAATTTAAAGAACTTCGACCATAGGGCCACCTGATTTGATGTTATAACTTAACGTACTAGATAACTCAAACTTGTAGCGGCAAGGAGCTTGGAGCTAGCATGGTGGGCAGCACGACCATCTTCAACAGCAAAACCTGTCTTCCCCAGCTAAA
>NW_018222140.1:18160-18616 GCF_001263595.1 Phalaenopsis equestris
CATAAATCCTCACCTTATCTTTAGGCCTTTGCATAGCCCTGCTATATAATATAAGCCCTAACTCGTCTTAGGATTCTGAGGTTGTCGTTTGTCACGACCTAAACCCTCACATCTTCCAGGCTATTTGTGTAATCATTTCACACCAATGTAAGCCCTAAATAATAAAATTGGCAGGATAAAACACTTAAATATTTCTCCTTAAAACTGAAACCAAGTATTAGGATAGCTTGGGAAATCACTGAGGTTCTCCTCTGGATCCATGACATCCCCTAGTTCCTCTTCCTTTGGATTCTACAATAAAATATTTCAAAGTTGAGCCAACCCCCTTTCACACCTCTACGTTCGATCTCATCGAAGATTCTCCTTATAGGAAGCATGTCCAAACCCAACTTAATATAAACCATATTTAATCATTTATATTAAATAGGGGAACTTGTCGGCAAATACAAAGGTTTC
>NW_018222140.1:19163-65237 GCF_001263595.1 Phalaenopsis equestris
CCGACGCTTAAGCGCCGGATCTGGCGCTTAGGTGTCAAAACTCTTTTGCACAAATTTTCATTTTTTGCTCCAAATTTGATTCATTTTCACTCCTTTAAGCATTTTTTTTCCATTTTTACTTGTATCTGCAAGAAAAACACAAAAATACCTTCCATTAAAGTGTAATATCTCAAAAATAGGTATAAAAATGTGTCTAAAAATACTATATATTTTAGGTGTATCACCTAGCCCGTCTTCAGAACTATTCAAACTTTAGATTAACTAATGTTCTTTATAGTATCTCTAGTAACGGTAAAGAATATAATTTCTCCTATTTTTCATAGTCTCTCTCAGTACTTGTTTTACTTTTACACATGTTACTACTTTCATTGCATGAGGAAGAGTACTTTTAATATATTAAAAATCCCACTTTTTGATTTTCACTAAGTATTTTAATTTAGAAGTAGAAGTAGTAATGTAGTGATAATTGTAGGAAAAAATCAAAACCAAATTTTTATCGATCTTCCAAGCTAGGGCGTGTTATTCTAAACTTGAATTTCTCTTGAAAGTCGCCGTGATTAACCTCGATCTCTGTGGGATCGATATTCGAGGCTTAATCAGAAAATCCTATATTACTTGATAATATACTTGCATAGAATCCCTAGAAATATAATTGAAGTCTTACTTTGCTTGGGATCAAGTTTTCGGTGTCATTACTGGGGATTAAAATCTTCAAGTAGTGGAGTCAACTTCTTAAATTCTACATATAAGAAAGAATATCGGGACCATCCTCTCAAGCTTGATTTAGCCTTAGATTTAACTTATATGTTAGGCCACCTCCTTTATCTTGAGATCTAGTGATGGGACCACCCCCATGTACCACATCACCACATTCCTTATCTTTTACTTAATAGATTAGACTTATGGGTTAATGTTGAGAAAATGATAGGCTACACCAAGGTTCGCTCCTAACATGCCATATGTTGTCTAATAAAACTCATTCCAATATTCTCCTAAGATAAAAATTAGGTTACCTTTCAATTCAATGATAAAGTAAGAGAAAACTTGAAAAGGCTCCTTTTGTTCATTCTTCAAATGCGGGGACTTCTTGAATAACTTTTGTCACTTCCAACTTCCTTCTATTTTGTGTGATGAGCTGTAAGAAATATTCTTGCATGCTTTTTATAGCCTTCAAATATTAATTTCTTGATTATTCCAAATCTTCTCTTATATTTATCATTTCTCCTCCTCTAGGGAATTTCATCCCATGCGGTATGTAGAAACCATGGCCTACAAGGTATTTCAGATAGGAATTCTAAAGATTAAGCTATAAGTATTGAGATCAAGAACTATCATAAAAGTTTCCATTACTCTAAACTGCTTCTCCTCTTATTTATGCTTCACTAATAAGGAACTGAATTTACATGTCTTCTTCCTCTCTCCCAAAAACCCATACAACAATCTTCGGGTTAACAACTTATGTAAGTTCCACATATTATCCTATACCTCATATAAAAAAACATTAATTATTCTACATTATCAATCAGATGCTTCCAATCTGGTTATTAAAATCTAATTTGGTAACCACTATAACATCTTAGTAAGGTTTTTCATTTACTAGTAAATCTTCGTAACTAAAGATATTTGGGGATTATGATGCTATTAAAGACCTCCAGGCAATTATAAAGTTCACCTCTCTTGACTTATGTCATTTAAGGATAGACTAGCGAGAGCTCAAGTCCATCTTCTTCTAAATAGCTGGCACAATACAAGCAATATGGACAACTTACATCGATATGAGCTTGTTTTAAACTTTTTTTGAGGGCACCTTTCCTTGCCTTCTAGTATTTGCATCGAATGTTATAAATTAGTTCAACTTTTCCTCTTTGATTAGCTCTTCGATCAGGTTTCAAAGGTGTCAAAATTTCTTATCATGCACCATGATCTTTATGGTACACACAATACTTATTTGAGCTGTGAAGGTTGAGACTTGCTCTAATTTGCATCGATTTCTTAAAATAATGTTTATTTTGGATGGACTCGACAACCTCCGTTATTGAAATTCTTAATAGAATTATTGTAGGTAAATGGTTGGGAGGGTTAGATCATCTTACTTGTCTTCTTTCCATTGATATTTCCTTGATTCGACCTCTAGGGCGATTTCTTCTCTTCACAAAAATTCTTCGCAGACCTCTCCAACTAAAGTGACTTTCATGTCCTTTCTGTGTCTCATGATGAAATGTTCCAAACTAGTTTATCTGCTACTATTATTTGGTTTTAAAAAAAATTGATAGGGAGTTTTACTCGTCAGTATACAAGTGATTGTTTCCAGCTCAGATGGTCTATCTAAAGTTTCCAGATGTAGTTGGACAAATGCATATTTTAACAGACCTTCTCTTTTGCCTTGTGCTAGGACAACATGAGTGACCAATGGCTTAACTGCTCAACCTCTTGTAATTATTATTGTAAATAAGTGATGAACCTCCTAAAACTCTCCTAGGTCTCTTGACAAAGTCTCACAAGGCCTGTGAGATCTTCTTTGACTTGTGCACACTAACGAATTGCATATTAAAGAAGTTTTTGAACTCCGTGTAAGATGTGATGGTTCCTATGGGCGAACTGCTAAACCGATGGAGATCTAATTCTTTTAGGATCATAAAAGCAACTTACATTCCAAAGCATCATTAAATCTCAACAGGCATGTCTCCAACTTGAAGATGCCACTTGGTTTGCATGGCCTAACCTTCTTGATTTGATTCTAAAGGGGGAATCTTGGGCTTTTTTGGTATCTAAGCATCTGTAATTTTACTTGACAAGTGTTTTCTAGTGATTCATTTTTTTTTTATTTTCTCCTTCTCTCTTCATCTCCTTTACACTACCTGAAAGTGTTTACTCTTCCTGATTGGGTAATAAGTCATACCGTCTTCCTCCATGGGAGTTAATGGCAAAACCCTCATGGCTCTAACTATTGCCAACTCATCTGTATGAAGTGCAGATTCGAACAATCTAGATGGCATCTAGACCTTAGGCGTAACTCTAGTTACATGCTTCAATACCTCCCAAATCATCACCATCATCTGATCTCTTAACATGTTCATCTACTAGACTATGAACCCTTGTGTGCAATCCATGTTGATCGAAGCTTCCCATGCATATGTTTCGTTTACATGTAAAGCTTCTCATATGATTTGTGACAAGATCCACACTCAATGCACCCTAGATGATGCTAAATCCTGAAATGCTCGTGTCCTTGCACCAACCAGACGGAGCTTGTTTGAGAGAAAGAAGCAAAGAAGTTGATTCTTGTTAGATCAAGAGCACCAAAGCGAGAGAGAGCAAGGGAGTGTGAGTCCTTCCTCTTTTTCTAAGTAGGGCACATCTTACGTATAGACTCCACACCATATTTAGGCTAGAGGGCTGCTACAAAAATAATCATATAAAAGACAAGACTTTGACAACACATGTCATTATGAGATTTTGGATAGTTTGTGCTGTTGCAAAAGCACTATGTTTGTTGATGAGAACTCATTTTTCCTATCAAGCATGTGGAAATTGAGACTCCGTTGAGTTGAGGCTAGGTGACGGAGATTGCCTTTTATGTCCTCGGACCCGTAGACATTTATTTATATGCAAATATTTATTTTAATGGGAGTGTAATATATATTACTTAATTTAGCATACATATTACAATTATTTAAATAAATTTAATAATTTTAAAATTTACCCTAATTACAATTTTTATCAGAAACACTCATCTGAATTTTTAAATTGAAATAAAGCTCTGTTAATGCTTGATGTAGAATTAACAAGTTCAGTTAGATAACATAAGCCTCGTTTATAAACCTTGATCAATTGACATCTATCTCACTTGTTAAACTTGAAAAAGCTCAAAACAAAAAATTATTATTTTTTTCAAGAAACAACTCATTTAAAATTTATTAATCACTACATGAAAAAAATTTAAATATAGCTTAAAAATCAAACTTCGATCAACCTATTAATAAATATATTAGAATTTAGATACCACAATAAAAACTCAATCGATAATTTAGGTGCGGTGGCTATTACAAAACTCTTTTTTTTTTTAGAAAAGCCAGACCGTTGTGAGAAAGTTGTCATTGCACCTAGATAGGTGCGGCGTGAAAATGCTGTTTTCGGCGTTTTGAAAAAGCATAAGCTGCCAAAACACAGTTTACCTAAACAGACCAAGTGTGTTTTCAAAATACCACCGCACCGAATAAGCTGCCCCAAACAGACCTTAAATCAAACTTCGATCAACCTATTAATAAATATATTAGAATTTAGATACCACAATAAAAACTCAGATCTAACGGAAACTAAAAACAAACTTTTTGATAAATGAGAACTTTCGGACACTTCTCACCTCAATTCAAGAAGTGCCGCGCTAAACCTTTGTCATTAAAAAATAAAATACTGCATTTATATGTCACCATTCTCGATAAGCTTTTCTTGACCAGATTCAATGGCAGTGAGTAATGGGATTTCGTCTCTTTCCACTTTATAAGAACCTCTCAATTAAATTACAGGCAATGCGGTTTGTTTGGCTGTTGATGTTATTTACTTTATAGAACTCTCATTTTAAAATTAATACTTGATGTATATTTAATTTTTGAGAAGCTGAAAAAAGGAGAGAAATCCGAACAATTATTTAAAAATTAATAATTAAAACATATTTCAAATTTTAAAAAAAAACCACTCTTTCAATTTTTTTTTTTTTTGAGCTTCAATTACGAGGCTTGAGGAAACGCCATCCCACAAAAAAAGCAACAGAGCAGTCTGATACTTCCAAAATTTAAATACTAATCATATAAAATATTTAATGCTTCCAAAATAACAAGAGAATTGAAGAAGCCTTTTGATGTCCTTATCCCACCTTCAAGCTCGGCAAACTGGAGCACGCTGGTTAAACCGAATCTTTGTGGAGAGGTAGAGAGAGATTTATCAAAAACCCTAGTGTACCCGTAGCCCTAACCATCTTCTACGTGACAACCCGCGAACTACCTACAAGGCAGGCACGCTTGATCTATTTCATCAGTGGAACAGCGGAGAATGAGTTACTGGGAGGCCTAGCAATTCTCCATTTTCCTTGCTATGCCATGCCATCTCCCTCTACTCTCATTCTGGATGTTCGTCAGCAAAACCCTGATTTTAATGTCAAATTTAACTAGGATCCTTAGCAGCAGTCTTCACCATTGTGCAGCTCATCTGTTTTGTTGCCTTGTTACCTTCTTCCGATTACATTCCAGCAAGAAGGTTGTGTTCAACCCAATACAAGCTGTTTAAATTTCATGCTCTTCTTCAATGACCGATTTCTTATAAGCCTTAATCATTCACATTAGGGGAGAAAGAGGGAAGATATTGAGAGAGAGAGAGAGGGAGAGGGAGAGGTTTTTTAGCTAAAATCCTAGCTATCCTTCTTTTTCTTTCCCGCTCTGCCTTCTTCACCACAAGCTATGGCGGATACCTAGTTTTTAATCAAGCAATTGACTTAATGGATGCTTGATTACTCACTTGAATCAAACCCACTTCCAAAAACCTCTGCTTTGAACATGAGGCATGTAAAATCTTTTATTGGTCTCTATATTGTTTTTCAGTTGAGGATCCGCGGGTACATACCAGCGTAGCCCCATCTTTTTCTTCCTTCTTTTTTTAACTACTACTCATTTTTGCTTACAAACCCTTAGCTCCCCACTTGTTTTTTCATGAAGTCGGTTATCTTCCTTCGATTTTCAATCCCTCGACAAAAAATCCATTTTTAAAAAGCTCCCCTTTCAGCGAGGCTCAGAAAATTTTTAGGCGCATTCTTCGTAATTTCCCCTTTGTCAATGAGCTGGACTTTCCTCAATGTTGTGGGGATGCTCAGTTTCGGATTTAGCAGCCAAGTTTGCCTTCTTTCCACCACATCCACCAACCTATGGCATCAGGAATGATGAAGCTTGTGGAGGGAAGCTGTTGGTTACTGGCATTCCCAGGGACCCCTCCATGGATGTGCTAATGGTCGACAACAGAAGAGGGAATAAGATTGTTGCATTCTATTTCAGAAATCCATATGCAAGGCTCACAGTCCTTTACTCCCATGGCAATGCTACTGATCTTGGACAGCTCTATGAACTCTTTGCTCAGCTCAAGGTCAATCTCAGGGTTAATTTGATGGGGTTAGTGGTTTCTATATGGTAGTTTATGGATTTGATTGTTTAGCATACACATGCCATTATGTTTGCCCAATTACCAATTTGGCTGGCTTTTGAAATGACTTTATGCTTGTAAAATTGGCAAAATGGTTTATATTTTCTTTCTGCTTTGTTCTGCAAAGCTGAGTTATCTTTTGCAAAAATCACTTTGGCAACAATCCTGGTTGAAAATAATTAAAATTGTTGGTTATTCATCAGCAATACATGCGGTTTATTTAATCCCATTGGCAAAGGTATTATTATTAATCCTGATAAACTCAACAGATGTTCAATTTGTGAAGGCCAGTTCTTGTTTTAGTTAAAAATTACATATTTTCTTAATTTCTTAATTTTTCTTAATTTCTTAATTTTCAGCGAAATAGACGTGCACCACTAATCTAGATATGCATGAAAGTTTCTCATAGAATGGCAATTTCATTTCTGAAATCAACACTTTTGTGACACATGATATTTTTGATATAAAATTGGAGTAAAAACTAGAAGTTATGTTTAATGAACTTGTTAGGGTTAAATGATAATCAGGAGCACATGGAGCATTTTTTCCATCATTTTCATCAGTATGCAATTTACTTTTCCACAATGCCGCTTATTGTAGTCCATGAGAAATATACAACTGTAATTTAATGCACAAATGTCTTTTATGCTATTTATTTTCTTTCTTTATTTCTAAATCAAGTTTTTCCATGGTTAAGAGCAAGTTGTAATTCCAGAATGCAACAAGCTTCAACCTGGCATGTTTAAAGTAATGGTAATAGTCTTTTATATTATATGGGCAAATGCAAGCTTGTGTTTTTATTTTTTATAACCAACAAAAAAACGGTAACATTAAAATCTATTGATTTTTTCACCGTTACTGAGTTTGTCATATTCATGGCTTCTACATTGTTTTTTGAATCAGAATTGACCTGTCTGACTTTCTATCCTGAAAGCAATTTTGAAGAAATAAAAAAAGCTCTTTCTTTTTTATTGGCATTACACTTGCTGCGTGTTATGCTCATCATCAGCTTCATTAGCCTTCCTAAAATAAATAATCAGGTTTTTTGATCTTACAATTATCGTATTTTGTTAAGCATTTTTTGGCATATTTGTTTATAAATTGTATAGAGTTCCAAATGGCTGTAGTGTTCTGAAATGAATGAAACTTGAGAAGGTTGGGTGAGTTTTTGTCTGCCATTGATTTAAAAAAGATTTATGTAGCTATATAAATATAGAAGTCTTACTTTTAAATTATGTAACAATCATGAATATTTTAAACCTTTCTGTTCTTTTTCACTTTAAATTCTAGTTCCATCACTACTTGAAGATTATGCTTGGATTTTGAGAATCTGACAAAAACAACAACAACAAGCCTTTATCTATATGAATCCTTTTTCTCCATTGTGTTCTATAGATTGTCATGTTTTCATTTAATTCTAATAAATCAAGGTCATTTTTTATTTTTCTCCATTGTATTCTATAGATTGTCATGTTTTCGTTTAATTCTAATAAATCAAGATCATTTTTTATACAGCATGTCCAAGTCTTTTTAGGTCTACATCTGTCTTTCTTAGCATAAGTTAAATCTAAAACATCTACTCTTCGAAATAGGGTCATCAAATGGTCAATGCTTAATGTCCTTTCTTAGCATAAGTTAAATCTAAAACATCTACTTATCGAAATAGGGTCATCAAATGGTCAATGCTTAATGTGACTAATCCATCAGGCGACTCTCTAATCTTGTTTGCCATTGGAGCTAAATCCAACCCTTTCGTGGATATATTCATTTCACATTGTCTCTCAGTGCTACAACACTCATCTACTTGAGCATTCTCATCTCAACAATACTTAACTTAATTTTATGCTTCTCCTTTACATATCAACATTATATGCCATAAGGCATTGCGGATCTCACTATCATCTTATAAAATTTTCCTTTAAGTCTAAGTTGTAATTTTTTATCACACAATAAGCCCAACGCGTTCTTCCACTTCAACCATCCCACTTGAATTCCATTAATAACTATGGGTGTAAACGAGCTGAACATGAGAGAGCTCAGAGTTCGTTCGTGTTAGGCTCATTTGAAACATTTGTGTTCAAAATGAGCTCATGTTCGAAACAGCTCGTGAAAAGCCTCGTTCATGTTCATTTTGATTAAATTCAAATTAACTCGTATTCTACTCGAATTGAACTTCTCAAACGTAAACTTAAATATTTAATTTATTTCACCTCGTATAGCTCCAATTTTATTTATTATTAAATATTTCTCAAAATATGAGAAATCAGAAATAATAATATTTTTATTTTTACATATTTCCCAAGATATTGGAAATCTGAAAATTTTTATTATTAAACATTTCAGCTCATTTCAGCTATACCCTGAGTCAGTCACGCACAGACACACAACCACTCAGCTGCTCTAGTGCCTCATCCAAACCGGAGGTTCATCATTTAAACATCATGAGATTTTTTTTTTTTTTTTGTGAATGTACGATGTGGGATTAAGTTAGTGAGGTGGAGGCGTTGAGTAGAGGGAATATTTTTGGGCATTTACGTACATATCATGCAATTATTTTGTATATTTATATATGAAACAATTTTTTTTTTATGTTTGATGTTCCCCACAGTGGGCGGGGGCCGAACCCAAATTTATTAAGGCATTTGCATATATGCCAATATTCCACATAATTCTTATGTATTTATATATTCAATATAAGAATTTTATTTTTCATTTTAAATACTAAATAAAATTAATTAAAATCTGATAAACTTTAATATTTTTTTAAATATAATATATAAATTTAATATAAAACTAGTACACTAACACTATTTGTTTTTTATTTAATTAATTCAAGCGAAATCGAGTCTAACACGAACGAGCAAGCATTTGTTCTTGTTTGACTTGTTTATAAATCTAGCTAAAAAAATTGTTCGTGTTTGGCTCGTTCTTAACGAACGAATCGAACACGAGCTACTTAGCGAGCTGAACACCAGCTGTTCGCGAATAAAGAAATTTTTTGACAGCCTTACTAATAAAATCTCCATCTAAATCATCATCACTTTAAACTATAGACACAAGATATCTAAAATGTTTATTCCTTTCAATGACTTGATCACCAATTGTTACATATACTATTACTAAAATTACATTCCATGTTTTTAGTTTTAGATCTACTCAAACAAAAATCCTTAAACTCCAAAGTTGACCTCCATGATTCAAAATTTTCCTGAGCCCTCTTTAGTTTTATCCACATGAATGATATAATCAACAAAAAACACACTAAGACACATCATCCTGTAAATATCTAGTAAGAGCATCCATAACTAAAACAAAATGATATCGTGCTTAAAGCCAATCCCTAATGTAATCCAACTCAAATAGGAAAATACTTGGTCAGCCCTCTGTGTTTGAAAACAAGTAACATCTCTAGTTTACTTATCTTTAATGACTTGAATATTAATATTTTTTTCAAGAACTCTCAAAAGTACTTCTCTTGGAACTTTATCATAAGCCTTTTCTTTATCAACAAAAATCATTTGTACTTTCTATACTTTTCCGTCAAATCTCACATTAAACATATAGTTTCCATGGTAGACTTGCCCGACATGAAACCTTATCAACAAAAATCATTTGTAATTTCTATACTTTTCCGTCAAATCTCACATTAAACGTATAGTTTCCATGGTAGACTTGCCCGACATGAAACCAAACTGATTTTGAGAAATTCTTGTATTACGTCGTAACCAATGTTCAATTGCGCTTAATATATGACACATTAACTTAATTCATCTATAATTTGCACACTATTGTGTATCCTTTTCATTCTTAGAAATATGAACCAATAGACTCATTTTAGACTAAGACGTCTTTTTAATTTTTAAGATAATATTAAAAAGTTTAGCAAAATAAGGAATTTTGAAATCTCCTAAATATTTTTACACTTCTATTGGAATATTATCAGGTTCTACTACTTTTCCACATTTCATTTCTTTAATTCTTCCAACTTCTATTTTACTAATTTCAGTGAAATTAAAAAAAAAAAAAAGGTTTGAAAAACTCAAATCAATGACTACAAATTTATAATCAATAAAAGAAGTACTTTGGGTTCCACTTCATTCATTTCATTTTTATTGGTTCCAATCAAAACCTATGAGTTTGAATGCGATGGCTCTTTGTAATGGGTATGAATTTTACTCGAAAGTTTTCCTTAGACAAAAGGAAAGATAAAAGCATGATGCCCGATTGATACTTGTGATGTCCTAAATGCTATGAAGCACCGACAATCATGCAAGTATACTTTTCAATCAAGTTGTATGGGAAATTAGAGTATGCGTATCAATTCCAGGAGTTGCTATTTTAATTTCTATTTAAGTCAAAGTTCTAGCTTACTAATTGTCTGCTTAGCTTGAAAGATTGAAGATTAAGTGAATTTCAAAGTTACTAATCATAAATCTTACCCAAAAAAATGATCTAAGTTAATACTGAGATAATTGTGAGGTTTTCTATCACTTGAATGATTCCTCTCCAAATTGGAACTTGGAAATTTAGGCTTAACCATATGATGAAATTGTGGGTGACAATCAGGAATAGATTCTCTCGTTACTCTCTCCCCGATTTTTAAGAAGGTTTTGAATATAAATAGGTTTAGTTTCCTAGATCAAATGATTTTTCCGAATTCTAAATTTTTTTCAACAATTACATTAACTTAAATGCAATATCCTTATTTTTCCAAGTCAGTGTGAGTTAACATAACTGTTTCACTTGCTTGTTTCCACACAACTCGATCACAATACTTTAACTAATTAATTGGTCACTGAAAATCAATGAAGAGTAGAACTTTAAAACATCACTACAACGTAATTTAATTTTAATCACAATATAAAAGTTAAACACAAGATTCTCCAATACCAATTCAAAGGAGAAAATAAAATCTACTCACTACTCATTCCTTGAAACAACAAAACATACATTCATCAAAGCAATTAAAAGACAAAATTTAGGCTTCCTTCCTCCTCCTAGAGTTTTAGTGGATTTACATGAGCAAATTACAAAAAAATCCCTTACAGTCCCCCTCACAATTGTTTTTCCACACTTAAGCAAGTTTAGAGCCTTTATCCTTCACCACATATCTCCTGAATGGTTCGACATTCACAAATCTAACTCTTCCCTTGCAAAAGGATGTATGTGAACCTTCAAAACTATCAATAAGTGTGACTGGACAACTAGGGTATATTGTAGTGCCTGGGTACTACGAATCTAATGCTCCTTTTCTAAGCCCTCTGTAATTAAAACACTGTCAAATTAGGGCTTCGAGTGCCTAGGCTCTAGATTGGCGCTTGGGCACTACAAGGCCAGCGCCCATTTTTGGGGTCCTTTGTCTTTGGCTGGCTTGAATCCAAGATTTTGGGCGTCTGGGCGTCGTTCCTCTGCCGCCTGGGCGTTTGTCCTATTCTTAGCTCATTTTAATTCATTTGATCTCCCATTAATCTTCTGACCTATATCTTGCAAAATATACCACAAACACTTTTCAAAAGCATAAAATAACATAAAAATAAACTAAAACATAACATGAAAAATCACATTTACACTGCACATCAAAATTCCCCCAAACATAGAACTTACTTGCCCTAAATAATCTCATATCTAAAATTAGACTTAATTGAACTATTTAGTATATAATTTGATGAATTCCTAATTCCTTAATTATATCATATAATCTCTTTTGAAAATACAAATATCATTAAAGAAGTGGATTTTCATTAATTCATAAAAGTTTAGCCTTTCTTCAATTATCTCTTTCTCTAGTATAATGAATCCGGAAGCACTTAATTCAGTTTGTCTTAAATAAATTCTTTAATCAAAGATAAATTTAAGTTAGTTAATTTATACCCAAAATTCATTAATCTTCTCTTGAATATAATGCCTGAGAAAGTTATTAAAAAATCGTTTAAAGATTTATAAAACCATAAAAGAATTAGACACCTATATTTTGATTTTTTTTATATGCTTAACCTCAAATGTCTTCTGACTATAATTATTCTATCTTTTAAGATTTAATTCTTTAAAATTTTCTTTTTATTTTTCTCCTTTTCATTTCTTTTTCACCTAGAATTATTATACCTGGTTAAATATGCATTTATTGATTTTGGATGTCTAATCTCCCCTTAATTATATTTTTTGTTTACTTATAAATGTTTATTAAAAAATATTATAATTCATTTTAAACTTGAAGTTTCAGTTTGAATATTTGAGTTGAGAATTATGGACATTAATATCCTGATTAACTAGTTATATACATACTCACTTTCTCAATTGTTTAATACTTTTATGCTAAATACAAGAGCAATTGGAAAAAAAGATGTCAAATTACTATTAAATTAACTTTAAATCCAATTTTTAATTAAATATTTGCTTTACTTTTTAAGCTATTATATAAATATTTTTAAATTTAAGGTTCTATTATGATTTATTACTACACAGTAATGTCTAAAGTATATGTATATAATTCACAATTAGTCAATTACCTTGTATATTTCCGACCCCTCCTCTCCCATTATTTATTTTCTATCCTACATATGTCATATGAGAAATTTCAATAAAAAAAGAAAAATAACATGTGTAAGCAAAGAATTTACAAGACTGAACTCATATATAATAGTAAATTTTCCATATCACTTGATAAATAACAGGATTAGTACTGAAGTAAAAAAAAATAAAGTTAAACAAGAAACATAACATTTCAACACAATTAATCACAGAAATCTCTACATAGTGTGTGCTATGACTTGAAAATATATATACAAGTACATTACCTTGACTAAATTGTGAATAGAAGTCCAGAAAATTTTATTGGATTGTTTTAGTTGAAGAGTCTAGGAGATTAGAATGTATTTTGTCTAGTGGCCGAATGTAATTACAACGGCTTCATCAACACTTCCACTAAAAATCGTCCTGTGAATTTATGAGCAAAACCAAGGAAGCCGATAGATTTTGTACCCTTACTCGTGCATGCATATTCTAAATTTGCTTCATCATTTTGCGGAGCATATGCTTAAGTTGCATTCTGATGTTAAAGTGGAAAATGAAATGAAAATTATGAAATTAAGTGTATGCTCATATGAAGTCACAAGAATATAATAAAAGTAATTACGTGTTCATATTTTTGTTGAATATGCTTCTCACATTGCTCTTTTAATATACTCCATGCCTAATTCCCACTTCTCTCAAAAATACTTAAGAAAGTTTAAACCGAATGAATGTATGATTGTTTAACCTTTCTACATTAATATTTTTCCGTTTTTTAATGTTAAGGATCTATAATACCATGTAGAGGCACTTTAAGCCTCAAAATGTTCCTACGAGTATCCATGCCAGCAATGCCAATTTTAATTTTGTTTATGCCCTCTTCGCCAGTCCTACTTAAGCAAATTTTGTCAGTTAAGGTTATATCTGGTCCTTTCAGCAAAATGTGTTATTTAGCCAATGGAGAGGTCATTAGCGATGACCCATGTGTATATCATTATGAGCATGAACCCATCATGATTTTTACCTTAAGTTTGACTCCCCATGGAGTGCTTCAAACCGCAGGAGTGTTAATGATGGTCACCTGATTCAAATTTATGTTTGGAATTGAAGAAATGATTAATCAAACAATATATATTTTTATTTAGCATTTGTATTTTGAAAATTTTGTATTTTGTTTTATTATGATTATTTGTTATGCTTTTATATTTTTGAATTGCAATTTCTTAAAGTTACTTGACCATAGAACTCTCTCACCATAAATAGGTGTCCATAGGGCTAGTTTGAAGTATTGAATTATTATTGCATAAAATGAGATTTCCTTTTTTTTTTGTCTCCGAACTGCTAGCTTCTTTTGTTCTCTTTTATTATCTCATGCTCCCCTCTTTTCTCTTTACTTTTCTATGTTAACCAATAGAAGGATAAAATATATATCAAAAGCAGGTTGATGTTATTAATATTTGTGATGTATCAAAGATTTGTTGATTTTACTAAAATTTTTTTGATGGATCTGTGATTAGTATTAGGAGTATTTGTGCTAATAAAGAGTTTGAACTACAGTAGTATTCATCAAGGTTAATTATTTCATATCTTTTTGCTTTCACAATAGATTATATTTAATATCAATACAAAATGAAAGTGTAGATGGTTGGTTATCTTTTAAAGATGGCGCAAATTGGAATATTTGAGAAAAAAGTTGAAAAGTGACAGAGTTAGTAAAATATAGTTTGAGAATATCATGGAATGTTACATGCAAATTTTAGTAAAGTTTAAATATATTAGATTTTTTATATGGATTTTAGTCTTGGGCCATAAAGATGTAGCTGATAACTCGGTGGAGTTCAATAAAAATGAGAATGCTAAGATTGATGTCTGATAAAATATGGATGTCTGATAAAATATGGAAGCATAGGATGAGAAATAGATTGATGTCTGATAAAATATGGAAGCATAGGATGAGAAATAATTATAATTTTATATATGATGAGAATTGTAATTTTTAACTACTGAAGAAAATATAGTGGAAGTTTATTGTAGTGATATGGGCATGTACAACTATGGTAGTAGATATGGCAATAAGTTAGGTTTGTACAACTAATGTGGCGTGGTTGGGAAGAAAATAATCTGATAAATTGGTTAGATTTTATGCAAAATGAAATGTAAAAATAGATCCATCACCTAAAGTATCATTCATAAAGTCAAGGGCTAATAGTTGGCTTAAAGAAAAAAAGGAAAAAAACTTAAAGGGCTAATAGGTTGCTCCATGATGATGATGCTTCAGGTTCTTTATTGTGAACATTTCTCTCTTCATTGGCTTTCGATTCTGTGCACTTGTTCACGAAAGCAAAGATTTTGGATAACTCCACCTTCTGGTATAAGCAATCTACCTTCCTCTATTCTTTGTTGTGGATACGGTTAATCAATTTAATGTGATCCTTTAGCATTTAATATTTTATTATTTCTTATTTAGATTATAATTACAAGTCCAATAAATTTTGATAAGATTAGCATTTAATATTTGCCTCTTTTGCATTAAATGCTGTTTTTTAATGCTAATTTGAAAACAATTAGTTTTGCTTTAACTGTATCAACTGAATAAATTATTCACTTTGCAGATATGACTACTCGGGGTATGGGGCTTCGTCCGGTAAGGTACAACTTTCTCTAGTCTTAACACTAGAAAGCGAGGCCCTTAACTGAAATTACAACTTCTCTTGTTTATCATTTTATGAAACTAACTAATTCCAAATCATTAGCGAAAGGCTCTCACAATGTCTTCAATAAATATATTCATGCTACCATTGGAGCTTGGGTTCAAAATTTTTAAAACATTGTTCATATGCAGTAGTGTTTTTTCTATTTGCAATTAGCTCCGATGTTTTTATAATTTTTTATGCTGAGTGGTTCTATATTTTTGTGCTCGTATAAATTCAATAAATATCCTGTATAGTTCTTATGTTCTTTTCTTGACGCCCAGCCAAGTGAGTACAACACTTATGCAGACATAGAAGCGATCTATGAGTGCCTTCAAACTGAATATGGAGTGAACCAGGAAGATCTAATACTGTATGGCCAATCCCTTGGTAGTGGACCCACATTACACTTGGCAGCGCGTTTGCCAAGACTGAGAGGTGTTGTGCTTCATAGTGCAATATTATCCGGCCTCCGGGTTCTATGTCATGTAAATTTCTCATTCTGCATGGATATTTATAAAGTGAGTTTTGGCTTTGGCAACATTTTTCTTAATTCATATACACATAATTCTCTGTTTAAATTGTTATTTTTTTTATGTGCAGAATGTTAACAAGATTAAGAAGGTGAAATGCCCGGTACTTGTAATCCATGTATGTAGCTGGTTGCAAACTTTTTGTTTTTTCTCTGATTCGGTTTCTTTTTATTTTGCACTGCTTTAGATTATTTAAAATAATATATGAAGAAGAACAAAAAACAAGCCTTTATCCTAATAAATGGGGTTGGCTACATAAGTCCTTTTTCTTCATTGCATCCTATTTAGCGTCATATTTTCATTTAATTATAATAAATTTAGATATTTTTTTATACAAAATGCCCAAGTCTTTTTAGGTCTATCTCTACCTTTCTTAACATAACTCGAATCTAAAACATCTAATGTCCAAAGAGGATCATCAGATGATCGGTGTTTAATGTGACCAAGCCATCTAAGACGACTCTCTCTTGTCTTGTCCGTAACTAGAGCTACATCAACCCTATCACAAATATATTCATTTCACATTTTGTCTCGAAGTGTCATGCCTCTCATCCACCTAAACACTCTCATCTCAACAACACCTAACTTTGTTTTATGCTTCTCTTTTAATGACCAACATTCTGCGCCATAGAGCATTGCAGGTCTCACCACAATCCTATAAAATTTTCTTTTCAATCTCAGCGTTACTTTTCTACCACACAATAAGCCTAATTCATCCACTTCAACCAACCAACTTGAATTCTACTAATAACATCCACATTTATATCACCATCACTTTGAGCTATCTTCCTTTGAATGATTTGATCACCTATAGTTACAACTCTGCCATTAGAGCTACTACGACTAAAATTATATTTCATGTATTTAGTTTTAGATCTAAAACGAAGGCCTTTAGACTCGTATGTCGACCTATATTATTTAAGTTCTTCCTGAACTCTTTGTCTAATCTTATTCACAAGAAGGATATCATCAATGAAAAACATACAGCAAGATACATCCTCCTGTAAATGTCTAGTAAGAGCATCAATAACTAAAGCAAAAAGATATGGGCTTAAAGTCGCTTTCTGATGTAATCCAATTGAAATAGGAAAATACTTGGTCAATCCTTTTGTTCGAACATAAGTAATAGCTCTAGTATGCATATCTTTAATGACTTGAATATAAGTCATATCAACACCTTTCTTCTTTAGATCTCTCTCACTTGGAACCTTATCGTAAGCTTTTTTTCTAAACCAATTAAAATCATATGTAGATCCTCCTTATTCTCCCTGTACTCCTCCATCAAACCTCTCAATAAATGTATAACTTCCATTAGTAGACTTGCCTGACATAAATACAAACTAATTTTGAGAAATCATTATATCTCGTCTTAACCTATGTTCAATTTCCCTCTCCTATAATTTTAAAGTATGACACATTAACTTAATTCTTCTATGATTTGCAAGAGTGTGTGCATCCACTTTATTCTTAAGGATGGGGACCAAAATATTCTTCCTCCACTCAGGCATCATTTTAGTTTCTAAAATAATATTAAAGTGTTTAGTAAATCAAGAAACTCCCAAATCTCCCAAATATTTTCACATATCATTTGGGATGTCATCGGATACTGCTAATTTTCCACCATTGTTTTCTTTAAAGCCTCCTCAACTCCCTTTTTTTTCTGATGCAATTGTGAA
The DNA here is from genome assembly GCF_001263595.1 of Phalaenopsis equestris. NCBI lineage: Eukaryota > Viridiplantae > Streptophyta > Magnoliopsida > Asparagales > Orchidaceae > Phalaenopsis > Phalaenopsis equestris. The sequence continues at coordinate 36,756 of NW_018222140.1, forward strand.
AAACATTTTTTAATTGTTAACAATATTAAAATCACTAAAGTCAATCATTTGCTTAAAAACTTTATTAAAATAGCTTATCCACCTATGTTGAACATCTTTCTTTAAATCTTTATTTTTCTTTTCTCTTTATTTGGCTTATATATATATATATATATATATATCAGCATATTTATCAGCATATTTAGTATCTAATCAATTATAAATATCATTAAAAGCTGAATTTTTAGATTCCCTATTGACCATCTTATATTTTTCCCAGCTCTCTGAATTTATACATTTAAACCAATTTTTATAACACAAATTTTTATATTTTATCCTTTCTTGCACATTACTATCAAAATAATATATGAACATTAAAACAAAAAAAACTGGTTTATTTCATCACTCATCAGAGAGTAGCTCATTATGGCCAACTGGCACAGATAGCTGTCCACGGAACTGCCAGTAGCCTCCCCACGTTATGGATGTTCTGCTTTTCTTCTGAATTCTGGCATTTGCCTTTTATTATTTACTAAGTATAAACTTCATATTGCTTTCATGGAATGATTATTGGGTGTGGGTGCACACGGTACTTGTATGGTGGCTTCTTAGATGGTTGACATGGTTTCTAAATTCATTTTAGTTGGCTTCCTTGGAATTCAGGATCCGGAAATGCAATTTCAGTTCCCGTTTAATAGATATGTTTAATACATACAGTATCAATTCCCTTCTTGATTCTTAATGACTGTTTCATATAATATTTTATAGATAGCGACATTAACTATATAACTTTGCAAAGCATTGCATATCAATTACATTTTATTTTTATTGCTACATTTTATTAATAATATATTTTCATGGCACTTAGATGTGGGCATATTGGCTATGACATTGTTCTAGAATTCTCAGAACGTGTCTGAGGATCGGATCTAGCAGTAAGGTGTTGTAGAAAGGCAAGAGGAAGAGAATATATAGACTATGTGCAGTTTGGAGGAAAAAAGGATAATGGTGGCTGCTGTCCAAAGGGTAATGAGAACAAAAATGCAGTCAAATGGTGACTTTGGAGAGCGCAAACAACAGGCATATCCACCACCTTCCGAATAAGCTATAGATACATCCCTTGCTTGAGGAAAATGTTAATACACTCTTTTAGAGTTGAAATTAGATAAACAATCTCTAAGTTGTATAAATCAAAGTAAAAGTCCCCCAATAAAAAATTAACAAAATGTTTAAAATATTCTCAAGCAAAATAATTTTAATTCCCTTTCAAATAATATAAAAATGTGGCTCACAAGGGCTAGCAACAGCTAGTAGGCTGGAAAATCACATTCTAGACTTCCACGGGATGGGACTTTGTCCCAATCTCGATCCCGCGGATGTGGGGATCGCAGGGACCACTATCACACCACTCTTTTTGGATAGAAAAGGCTTCGTCTTCTACTCATGACGTATCTGGAACCTCATAGTATGGCGATAAGTTGGTGACTTTAAACATAGCATAAAAAATACAGTCTTTTGGTAGATCAATAATATTGGCATTATTATTAATCCTCGTGGTGATTCTAAATGGACCATCTGTTCTTTGCTTGAACTTCCCAATAGAATATGCTTTAAACTTTTCATTCAACCTAATTCATACCAAACTTCCTTCTTTGAAGACTAGCTTTCCTAGACTTATTAGCTTTTCTTTTATACATTAGCTTTTCTTTTATACTTTGTGTTTTGCTTGATCATTTTTTTTAATTATCTGCTTATGTAGTGCTGATTCTCTCTTCCTCCAACATCTATATCATTGCGCTCAATAATTTATAGTATTTGTATTAATATTAATGGTGTGAAATGGTTTTTCCTGTATACTACCTCAAAAGGGATGTGACTTATGGGCTGCTAGTAGATCGGTGGCAAGCGAACTTAATTTCAGGAACAATCAAATCTGATTGCTTAATATTCTTGCCCATAAAGTACCGGAGGGGATTCCCCAAACTGCTCATAAAATCTATCCTGAGAACAAACCTAAATCTTTTCAAAATCTTCATCAGTGGCATATGCATCCTGCAAACACTTTGAATCCCATTACCATTGATTCAATTGTGGTGATCAATCAAAATCGACGGCTCAGAACATCAGTCACCTTATTTTGATTCCCATTTTTGTGCTTGAGCACAAAATAAATGAAAATGAAATCTACCCACGAGGCATATCTCCAATTTAGCTTATTCTGGCTATCCAAAAATCTCAAGGGCTCTTGATTTGGGTTGTGGGTGAACTTACTAGCAAATAAATAGTGATTCCAAACTAAAATAGGCCATGAGATGTTCTCCTTGACTTAATACTGCTTTGAGTCTTACATTGAATGTATTAAAGTCCACTTCAAACAGTTGACCTAAATCTGAAAGTGCTGGAATATAAGCTGGAGTAACTTGTTCAAAAAATCAAAGCTAGCCAAAGCCTCATTTCATCATGAAAATATACCTGCCTTGAAGAGCTCTATCAAAGGTGTTGTAATAGAATTTAAATTAATAATGAATCTCCTATTAGAAGGAAGTTGGTCCATTAAACTGACGTATCAGAGTAAATGATTTTTAGTTTGGCTAGATCATAATAAGCTTGATCTTAATTGCGTCCATCTTAATGCCAACTGTTGAAACATTACACCCACAAAAGCATGTCTCTGGGGTTGAAAGTGACACTTCTTTGAATGATTGTACAGTTGCTATGTCTGAAGAAGTCAAAAAACATATTATAGGTGCTGCAATTGCTTCTCTGAATGATTATGCACCGTTATTTCATCAAAGTACACAACCATGATTTTTTTGATAAAGGCTCAGAATATCTGGTTTATCAACCTCATAAAAGTGCTTGGGAGCATTATACAAGCCAAATATCATGACTAACTACTCATAACTTATCGCACTTCTTAAAAGTAGTCTTCAACTTTTCTTCGAGGCTTATTTGAATCTAGTAATATCCACTGTGCAGATCTATCTGTTTTTTTAAAAGATAGTTCCATGCAACTTTGGTGTGAGTTGTATTTGAGTGATGAATTACAATTAATCAATAGTTAATTGGACTCTTCTAAGATGATAGAAGATTTGAGGGGGAATACATATGCCAATTGAATAGTGGAGTTAGATATATTGAGGTAGTGGTGATCTAGTAAGAGGATCTTAGATTTTTTTCTGGATTACAATTTTAACTTCAATCCATAGAAACTTTCTCCACATCAAACAAAATATCATGAAATCAAAATGCAGATTGAAGTGGAAGTTATATAATTAGGATTTGGAGTGTTCTATAATATTTAGAGTTTTCTTTGTATTTTTTCTGAAATTAATTTCAAGACTGGTACAACAGAATTAACCTCTAGATAGAATGAGGTAGTGTATTTACAGGAAGTATAACTTTCTACTTAGAACTCCAAATGACTTGACCTTGTATTCAAATGAAAGCTAGTTGAGCTGGGTTTTAATATCAAAATTTTTGAAAATTTTGGATATGTTATTTTGATTTGGATGGTTCTTTACAGGCAAGTTTATAGAACATAGGTTCTAGAGTAAACACTATTCAAAGCATGTACTAGATGAAAAAAAAGGCTCTTTTCAGTTGAAAAGTTATGAAAATTTTGAATTATGTAGACACAGAGATTAAGAACACCAGAGAATTTTTGAGCAATTTTTATTGGATTTTAAGGAACCCTAATATTAGTTGGACAGAGATTAGTCCAGGGAAACCCTAGAATCTGGCCGATCCTTAGAGTGGGAATTGGATGGGAAAATTTGGGAGATGTTTTATGGAATTTCACAACACAATTTAGAGAGTTCCCTATACTACTGGCGAAAATCACAAAAAATTCTACACAAACGAAAGAAACACATGGCTAATGCTTAACCACTCTCCAAAGTGTATGAAGAAAGATCACCAAATCCTTCCTTGGTTGGCCTGCCACCAAGCGAACCATAAGCAAATGGAATTCATTACAAAATTTCTTCAATGGAACATTCATTTCATTCCATAGAAAGCCAATAGTTTTAATACTTACAACTACCACACTTATTTACGCCCACCATGCAATTGAAGGGACAGAAATGATGAGGAGAGAGGAGGGGTTGTTCCCCATAGGTAATCTCCTATTCAATTTAATTAATTAGCCTTAGTTTATTAATTAAATAAATATTAAGTCCCTTTTGTTATTGTCCTTCCTAAATAACATAAAACATCTTAAAAGATCAAGTTATCACACCCAATTGCTTACAACCAACAAAAAAATATTTGACAATGTTCTGTAGTGCAATAATACATATATCAATCATGCAAGTATACATGTCGATCAAGTAATATTTAGATTTTTGAGTTTGTGTTATCGATTTCATTGAGAACAACTTGAATCTAAAAATAGTTAATTACCAAATTATTAATTTTCAATTTATTTTAAAGGATTTGATTTATAATTTTTTTTTCTAAAAGTTCATAATTTAAAAGTGCCTAATCTAAAGGGGCAAATGTGCTCTAATGTTTTGATTAATTTTTTTGAATTAGTTCATGCAACATTTAATAATTATCCGTGAGATTTTCTTAAAGCAGTTGTCAATCAGGGATAAATTTAGTTCTGATTCTCTTATGAGACATATCAAGCATTAGAATCTCATAGTAAAGTTAAGTTCCCTTAACTCTGCAAAGATTCTAAGATTCCATATGTCCCTAAATTGATTTCAAACACTATTTGACAATATTCATATTCCATAAAATATTTGTGTTTTAATTTAGTTGTGCTATTAGTTTTGTTACGATAGTCCAAGTTTATAATAATTTTTAACAACCGAAATGGCCCGTTTAAACTGTAAATGAGGTTTAGAAAGTTAAAACATCACTTCAACTTCTATATCCTTTAGATCTAACATGGATTCACGTGACTTTTAAGTGACCAACTCAAATAAATTACTTATTTAGTTCCACATGATTAGTGTAAAGATAACATGCATTGTCATTGAAAACAAAATAGAGTCCACAAGAAAAATAATTGTATAGATAAATCACATAATACTATCATTTTCCTATGCACTTTCTTTTCCAAATAAGTCCTTCACTTGCTTTCTTTGCAAATGTTGCTCAATATAAGATCTAACTCCACCCTAGATTAAGAATGCACAAAAAAATGCTAAAGACTCCAAATGCTTGTCAAACATCCTCTTCGTCATCCCAAATAAGCCTTAATATAGGAATCGGGCGAAATCGTCACTGGAACCCCCAAAATTAAGTTAGTGCTGAGCAATAAAGACGTTGTTATGTGTAGGGATGTAAACGAGCCGAACTTGAGCGAGCTCAGGCTTGACTCGTGTTCGGCTCGTTCGAGATAGCTCGTGTTCGAAATCGGCTCGCAAACAATGTGTTCATGTTTTGCTCGATTTAAATATTTGTGTTTGTGTTCGGCTCGTGTTCTTCTCGAAATTGACTCGTTAAACTTAAATTGAGAAAAATAGATGTAAAGTGTGAGATTCGAATCTGGATCAAATATATACTAAAAAAAACACTAACTACATTGCCACATGAGGTGATATGATTTAAACTTAGACATAAATATATATACTATATGTAATATATTGTTATATAAAAAGTTATATAAATTTTTTTTCGAGTCATTTCGAGTCGAACACGAGCGAACAAACTGTTGTTCGTGTTCAGCTCGTTTACATTTTGAGCTTAAAAATTTGTTCGTGTTCGGCTCGTTAGGCTTAACGAATGAGCCGAACACGAGCTGCTTAACGAGTCGAACACGAGCTGTTCGCGAACAACGAGCTTTTTTGACAACCCTAATTATGTGGCACTCGTTGCTACTATAGGGAGAGAAGGCGTTGGATCCGAGCATTGCGTTTCGTGATCTCTGATTCCTAATTTTTTATTTGGGCGCATGCACTGCCTTTCAGGGGGTCGGAGAACCTTGGAGAACTTACTTCGGGTGCTGTAACATCTTGCTTTTAGGTTTTTTAACATTAAAAATACCTCTCAGGGCATTGTGGCACGATTACATCGGCTTTGGGGTGCTATCAAACAAGCGCCACGACGCTATGTATTTGATGCTAGCATGTTGTTAAAAATTGCAGTTGTCCTCTAAAAGGTGTGCTCCGCCTGTATTATGCACACCGACAGAATATATCATAAAAAAATGTAAAATAGGACAGAAATATTATAAAAATATCATATATTCACACTATTTTGCACACTTATCAGACAACATATATAAATTAAAATAAATATAACAATAAACATAAAATGTTGTCTTTGGTATCTTCATAATAGCTTCAAATTTTCCTTTCAGACAATACTGTGTTTCTCTGGACAGTTATGATATGAAGTAAGGGGGCGGAATGTTTGTAGTTGTAGATGAATAATCATGTCACCATGGTAAGGGTGGTCTTTTAGTTTCTGCAAATGAGTTAGCTTAAAAGTATTTGCTAGTTTATACTATTATTGGAATGATCATATGAGCATTTTTACCATAAGGTTTTACTACAAGGTAACTTATATGTAGAAATAGTCATTAAAAACATATGGTGATGATTGGTGGGTTAAAGTTATGACAGTTGTTTTAAAAAATATTTCATGATTTTTTCATGTAGTTAAACATTTGTGTTATTTTTAATTGGCATGCAAAAATTATTACTTTGATATTTGGCTTTCAACTTGATCAGTGAATTCTTAAGTTCCTTTATAAAGTGATGATACTCTTTAAATTGAGACATTATTTCAAAGAAAAATTCTATTAAAACTATGATGGAAATATGTTTTTGCCAAAAATGCAAATATACAACCTAATAATAATATGTATACAAATGAGTTTCTTAATATCCAAATACATTCTCTGAGCTTCTAAGTATTGTAGTCTCAACTAGTTGCAACCTTCTTAGATGTCCAACTTGTTCCTCTGATATCAAAATTTGTGTGAGGTGTATATGTTTGATCAATTATGTTCAATGAACAACGAAATGGGCTTCTAAGGTGGTAGAAGTGTGTAGGGGAAATACTGAGCCCAATTGAATAGTGGAAGATATATTGAGGTATTGGTAGCCTAGAAAGAGGATCTTGAATTTTTGTTGAGAACATGATCTTTAACTTCAACCCTTGGGAACTTTATCCATAGTAAACAAAATATCATGATATTAAAGATGGATCGAAATGGAGGATGTCTAATTAGGATTAGGAGAGAGTTATAAATTTTGGAGTTTTCTATGTATCTTTTCTGAAATTGATTTTAAGACAGGAACAATATAATCAGCTTCGGGATAAAATATAATAGGCTTACAAAAGTTACAACTTTCTACTAAGAACGAACTCTAAATGATTTGATCTTGTATTCAAATGAAAGCTACTAGAGCTTATTTTTAATCGAAAATTTTTCAAAAAAGCTTAGTAATGTATTTCCTTATTGATAGGCCATTTTGCTGCAAATCGTGAAGTCTCAAAAATATATTAATTTGATGAAAAAAATTAGAGTGACTTGTCTTAGATGATTTGGTGATATTAAACGTCGACCATCTTGTGATCCGATTTGAAGAGTAGATGTTTTAGATTCAACTTATGTTAAGAATGACAGAGGTAGACCTAGGATGACTTGGGCATATTGTATATAAAGTAATCTTAATTTATTAGAATTAACTGAAAATATGACACTTAATAGGATGCAATGGAGAAAAAGGATTCATGTAGCCGACCCCACTTAGTGGGATAAAGTTTTTGTTGTTGTTGTTGTTAGTGTGCTAGGAGGTAACTCGCATTACATTTTTTTTTAAACTTGGATCGGGTCATGATTTTACCTTTTGCCTCACGCTGGCGCAAGCGCTTCAAGTTTTTTCACTAGAGGAAATCACTATTCTTTAATTTAATGGTTGCTAGCTTTACCCTTCCATTCGGTGGAATGTCCTTGTACGCAGAATACCAATTCCACTATCTAAAGTCCACAATGAACTCATCCGAATCTATACTATTGTTAAAATTAGGCAAATCAATCAAACTTCACTCCAAAATCACTCTCTCCTTTTATATTAAACACTGAAATAACCAGCATTAGTTCTTTATTCCTTGAGGCTTCTTGATGAAAGGGTTCCTTTTCATCATCTCTTTTATCTGTGTGGTTACCGCTGTTGTTATGAGTGATTTTTGTGTTTACTTTTCAAAATAAACATGTCTCTGTTGCAGTTGGAGAATTCCTCATCCGGTTGATTATTATTGTTGTTATGGGCGACTTTCCCATATTGCCTTCTTTCAAATCTGTACGTCTTTGCTACAATTGGAAGATTTTTCAATGCATATCTTCCATATCAAGCTCCTGAACACTTCATTGAGGGTTTCCCATTGACAACATGGTGACTTGCTCCTTGGTATGATTGTATATCTAAGGTTGGGCGGCTTAGGATTAGAATTGGGAATTGAAGTTAGCGTTTAGCTCTGATATGAATTAAAGCCATTCTAGGATCCCTTCTAAGTTGTTAAAAGGATCATATATAGTGGTGAGATGTTATAGAAAGGCAAGACAAAGAGAATATACAAAGTTTCTGTTGTTTGGAGGACAAAAGGATAATGACGGCTGTTGGATGGGGGGAAAGACGGCAGAAAACACAGCGAAGCAGTGATATTGGCAAGCACGAACAACAAGGGATTTGCCACCTTGTAAATACACACCACTTGCATGAAGAAAATGATATAACACTTCTTCAAAGTTGAAACGAGAGAAACAATATATAAATTACACAAATTAAATTTTCCCAAACAGAATAATCCTATTTTTATACAATATAATATAAAATTTGGGCTCACAAAGGCTTGCAGCAGCCAGTAGCCGGGAGATTCTCCTACTATATCTCCAATGAAGGGATTTCATCCCAATCCTGATCTCGATCTCGTGTACACAGGGATCGTGGGGACAGACCTGCATCAGGCTGGCATCTAGATGTCATCAAAATATAACTTTAAAATGTCATTTATATTGTTTGGATAGAAACGCTATTTTATATAACATATGTAACCAAACATAACTCCTTCAAATACTCCACTAATTTGCCTAACTACTAGTGCAACAGTGTCGTGCAAAGCTAGAACTTGCTTGATCTTTGTCTTCTTATTTGCTTAATCATAATTCTGAACTGTCTGCTCATGTCCAGGGAACTGATGATGAAGTTGTGAACTGGCATCATGGAAATAAGCTGTGGCAGTTGGCTCGAGAGCCTTACGATCCCTTGTGGATCAAAGGTGGTACACACTGCAATCTCGAGCTCTACCCTGACTACATTGTCCACCTCTCCCAGTTCATCAAGGAGATGGAAAATGTTACCACAGTGCAAAGGCTTAAGAAGCTGCGCCGTTCTATTCGAAGGCCTGGAGCTGATATCAAAAGTACTACTACTTTCACAGCAAATTGTTGCTGCAGTATTAGAATCCAGAAGCCAAACTGCTCAAACTGCTGCTGCAGTTGGAATGGATTCATTTCTTTGGGTTGCTGGAAAGGATCATCATATTTCTGCAACTGTTGTGGGCTAAATAGCTAGTTGTGATGATGACAGGTTTTTCTATCTGTTCAGGAACTAATGGCCCCTTCAACCTCTTTATAATGCTGTAAGGAGGCGGAAACAATGATCTCAGTTACACCACAGATGAAGATGGGTTTGATATAATGCGTGTTATTTGTGGCATTTTATTTTCTTTATTTCAGATGATTCTTCTTTGAATGCTTTCTCAAAATTTTAGCAGATTGTGCCATCATGCAGTGTCGTCCGGTTGAATGCTAATGCCCGTAATATGTTAGTAACGCAATTTGATTAAAGAAGCAAAAACATTTTGCTTCGCCCATGCATATTTAAACGAAGGCCTGAGAATCGATAGCAATAAAAATAATTTATAGGGGTATTTAGAAACATGCCACGCAATTTTTAAGTATTTATATATCTAGCACCTAAGCATTCATATTTACATGAATGCAACTCAAATCTTTAATATCACACAAAAAAATATCGCAATCACCATCTTTTTAAAATTTTTGCATGCGTAGTTTTATAAAATCAATTTGTTATAAGATTAAATATCAAACTTTGGGTGTAAGTAACGTAAATATATAAGAATTTATGTGATATGTATGCATATTTCCCTGATTTAGAATAATAAATGCACGGGCCTATATAATATGAAGGTTGGCTTATAAATAAATAAATTCATTGATATTTTTATTGTTATAATTCATTATATGCAGTAAGATTAAGCCAATAATGTAACTTATGATAGTAATAATATTATAATTCAAGGCAACGGTAATAATTTGATAGTCAAGAAAAATAAATTTTAAAAAGCACAATTATTTTTCATGCAGATGATTTGTTTCTAAAACTTATCGCACGCCAAGTCTACAATACAATGCAAGCACGTGTCGAGTGGTAATGCGATTAAAAAGTACCACATATCGACCCTACAGAGAAAGTTTTATAGTTGTTTCCACAGAAAAATCTTTAGTTTATTAATTTAGCTAATCTAGTGTAGCATGATCACAAAGATAGTTTTAAATCTTAGGTTCTAGCAAAACAAAGCAAGGGGAGTACAACAGAAACATAAACAACGGAAAGATTTTGAGATTCCTTCAATATTTTTGAGTTTTGTGCCTTTGTGATTCGAGTGTTGTGGCTATCGTGCTTTTCCTATATGATTGTTGTAAATCAGGGACATAGTACTTCTTATGCCTGTGTCTACGTCAAAGAAATCCTAGAATCCATGAAGTTGAGGCTTTCTCAATCATCATGGCATTCTCCATGACCGTGACTTCTTCGATCCACTTGAATGATTGCAGAATTCCACTGGATTATGTCTCTCTTGAATCAATGAAATTATGTGGTTAACCAACAACAAGACTAGATTAACTTTCATATGATTAGAGGTAAATTAAGTTCGGAGGTTAACCAGCAACAAAAAAAATGAAAGCTTGAACAAAACGTTGAAGGAGAAAACATTACGGAAAAACCACAATAAATCGAATATCCCATACATTGCAGAGTCACGAAGAAGAATTTAGCCAAACATCACAGAGAAAACGATTACACGGAAAACAATTAAGAAATTCTTTGTAAGAAACATAAACAAGTAAAACTTATAAGAAATTATTTTCTCTGCTGTTGCAGCACTCCTTCCTCTCATACAAGATTCATAAGAAATCTTCCTTATTTCCCTTCATTCTCTCCTTAAGAAAATTCCATAGATCCATAATTTTGTGTTATTTTAAGTCTTTTTCACAAACTTTGAATGACTTTAAAATAATTTCAGTATAGTTAGCCAACTTAAATTTCCTTAACTTTTATCCTTTGAAGATAACTTCAAGGTGTTTCATTAAGGAATTATGAAAAATTTTACGCTTAAGTTCCACTAATACCCTTCTGGTTTCCTTTTTTACTAGATTTTGTTTTGCCAACATCAAGCTTCTTCTCAATACTTTATATTACTTGACTTCGTATTCTTTTCTATTTCTTTTTCGTTTACTTTTTCTTTTGAGAATTACTATATCAGGTTGACAATGTCTTCCATTTCTAATTTTAATTATGGTGAAAGGCAGTGTTCCTTAAGCAATAAATCTCAACATTGATATTTCAAGTTACACTTTTAGGTTGTCTTTTTCATTAAAAATTAAATTTGTTTAAATGAACTGAGAAAGATTTAAAATCATCTTTGGGTTGCTACTGACCATGTAAATTACACTCTTTTAATATTCTATAGATTTCCTAAAGTAAGTTTGAAGTTGTTAAATCTTGAACCTTATTATTTAATCATTTAGAATAACCATTCCTAAATGAAATTTATCTCCTTTTAAGCAACTTCGATAAACAGTTTGAATAAATTAGAATTCTTAGCAGGAGTTACCTTATTAATCTTGAATCATTTACGGAGCTAAGTGAAATACTTTCAAGTTTGTAAAAAGGTAAATATTCCTTCTCCATAAACTTGTTTTTTTTCCATAACATATCTAACATGCAGATAAAAGTAAATGTGGGTACAAGTGCGTGCAAAAAAGGGTAATTATATGAGTAGTCTCAAGAATCTCTTTAGTAATTTTGAACAAATTAGCAGTTTGAATAAATTGTTATTTAAATTACACTCTTTTAATAATCTATAGATTTCCTTAAGTAAATTCAAATTTGTTAAATTTTGAACCTTATTATTTAATTATTTAGAATAAACTTTCCTAAATGAAATTTATCCTCTTTTAATCAACTTTGAAAAGCAGTTTGAATAAATTAGAATTCTTAGCAAGAGTTACCTTATTAATCTTGAATCATTTACTAAGCTCAGTAAAATACTTTCAAGTTTGTAAAAAGGTAAATATTCCTCCTCCACAAACTTGTTTTTTTTTCATAACATATGTAATGCAGATAAAAGTAAATATGGATACAACAAGTAAGCACAAGAAAGGGTAAATATATGTGTAGTCTCAATAATCTCATAATAAAATTATGTAAAATATGTAACAATGAATTAATCAAAAGAAGTACAAAAGTGTAGCGGATACAAAAATTGACGTTCTCAACTCCTACACTACCATAGGGGATTAACTACTCTGTAGAGGGACAGGAATCAAAACTAATCTAAATGAAAATTTATAGCAAATTTCAAAGTAAATTTCAAAACAAATTTTAAATCAAATTTTGAAACAGGTACAAAAAAGGTAAAAACAAAATCAATACATCAGTAACACTTCCGTCCCTCCCTAGATAACGCTTGGCTTAATGTCCTCAACCAGATAAAGTCTTAGGCATCATCTTCAAACTGGGTCTCTAGATCAAAGTTCCAGCTCAATAATCCTTGTTCACTTATCTTAGTTTTAGATTGTTCCAAAATTTCCCTCTCCCCTCTAAGTGACATCACTCTCTTAAGTCCATCCTACCCATATCAATTTTGTTCATTCCATCCGTGGAGGTTTTGTAATGACCTCTCAATTTCAATCAGATAATCATTGTAATTCAATGAGACATACTAAGTTATTCTCCTAACCCTGGATGTTGGACTTTTCTTACCGGGAGGGTAATAACATCGCCAGTCAAATTCCCCAAAAATTCTTCAATTTTCATTTGCTCTTCCGGGTGTAAATCATTCGATTCAAGAAATTATTTTTTACTCCCTTAGCAACTATTCTAGCTCTTTGAATGAGATCATTCCTATAAACTTGGGGAAGGTCTGATGATTTTAAAGCATCAAATGTAACTGCTTGATCATGTTCACAAAAAATTTCCTTTCCCTCCAAAACATCAATGATAGCCCTTCTATTGGCTAAGAACGGTCTCTCAAAAGTTACATGCATTTCTTTATCAACTTTTAAATCTAAGATCACAAAATCATATGGAATGGTGAACCTATCCACAGTAAAAGAAAAACTATCAACTAACTGAAGTGTCAAATTCATAGGCTTAATTTCTTCTCTTTCAAGTTATTTAAAAATGTTCAGATGCGTGAGATTGACACTGGCTCCTAATTCACAAAATGCTTGTCCTTAAAATTAAGTTATTATGGTAAAAGGAATGGTGAAACTACCAGGGTCCTTGTTGGGCTATTGTAGTCTTTGCAGGAATAGAGAAGGAAGTCTCTCAAGGGGGTAATCAGAATGACAGATGAAACTTTTCCTAAGACACGCTTTACAAGTGTTCTATCATTTAGACATCCATCTCCCTTTTCTACTTTACACTGCTTAAAATTATGGTCTTTTGGATTTACCTCTATGTTACTGGATAGTGTTCTTGGGGGTCTGATGTTCTTTGAGTTCACTAGTTGTCCTAATGAGTTTCTAGCCTTTTAATGGCTACATCTTGGCTTTATATGATATTCTTCATTTGAATGACCAGCTTCTTTATATGTAACTTCTTTCGAGTCGGTTGGGAGTTAGCTTAGAATCATGATGGGTATTGATAATTTTGAGGATGATTCCCCTTGTTGGGCCTACTATCGTAATGATCTTTTAATTATTCCCCCATTATTTGTTGTTATTGTTCCAATATAAATTTGAGTGATTTTTCCTGTCTTGGGTTGAGGTTTTGAAATAGGGGTTATGACTAAGATATCCTATGACATTCACAAATTCAATGGCAGAGATGGTAAGATCTATCATTGGTCCAATAATTAAACCATCATTGGTGAATGTACTTGCATAAAAAACATTACCAAACTATTTATTTATTTAGAAAATGAAGCTACTTGGGTGGCCAGGATAGTTAGACATCAGATTCATGAACACTAGCTACTTTCTCGAGTGTAACTCTTTCAGCAGGCCATTGAAAATTATTGGTGGCCATTTTCTCTATTAATTGCTAGGTTTCATAAAAAAGTTTAGATATTAAGTATCCTCCAACAACAGCATCTATTATGTATCTCAGGGAACCTACTAATCAGTTATAAACATGTCTTTTTTAGACATTAAATTTTGTTCTGATTCCTAAACTTTTGGTTGTGGTTGAAACAATATATTCATAATGATTAAATTCAAATCTCTTATTTTAAAGGCTTCATATTTAAGATTCATTTGTACTCTCATAAGATAATAAAAGTGTATTTTCTTGTCTTGAAAAAAATAGAATTTACTTAAAAAAATATTTTTATCACTCCAAAAGTATATGAGATACAAATTTATTTTATATATGACATATTTTAAATTTAAGATGACATAAGACTTATATACATAGAAGTCTAAGGCTACAAAAATCGTATGTTACTAGAGGGAGACAAATTCATTCATGTAGTCACATATTTTGATGAAAATATAAGTCTTTCTTGGGCTAAGGAGTTGAAGGAGAGCCAGACAATGTTATATATTTTATTCCTAAAGCCCATGGGGTTTAAGATGTCCTTTGAAACGTAATCATTTTAGTTGGGTGTACTAAGGTTTTGAAAAGAGTATAAATATTAATCTTAGCCTCTTAGTCTAGGAAGAAAAGAACTTTTGTAATGTTTTAAGAAGAAATTTTTAAGTAAATCCTTTAGGGGAAATATTTTTCAAATTTGGGCATTGAAAATAACTTTGAGATTTACTTAAAAGTAGCTTTCTCTTAATTTTTTTTTTGAAAAAAATTATTTAAAAATACAAAGGCTTAAAATAAAACACAAAAGGTTATTTTTATGAAATAGATTACCTCTTAACTTCAAAAAGATTTTTCCTTAAACACTCAAAAAGTATTTATCCTTTTTAAAGGCTCTATAATAAAATATCTCTTGAACTTTTCTAAAGCTTAAAACTTAAAAGATTTGTGCTTACTTAGTTAAAGTAGAAATTATTTCACGAGTTGATTGAAATTTTCAAAGATATGAATGTTTAGAATACTATTTAATTTTTATAGAAACAAGTGTTCTTTTAGTGAAGTTATGTATATTTTAAGAATTTTTTTTTGTGAGCACTGTTAATTAACTTTTATACCTAAAAAGAATATCTTCTCTTAAGGATCTTAGAACTATTACCAAGCTTCTTTCTTCTACTCAGCTTCCAAAAATTTTATTCTTTCTTCTTATACTCATCTCATCTAACTATTTCACCTAGTTTCTAACCAAATCTCCTAATGCTCAACTCATCTTGCATAATTAAGGAAATAATACATCAAGCAAGCATCCACACTTGCAAACATCCTAAAACACATGCAAATCATTAAACATACAACTCATTCAATTCACTACGGGTTTTCATTATTCTTTTTCTTACACATATACATGGATATTACATTTACATGAAAGGAAATGAAACATGAACATAAACTATCCCAACACATGGAATTACACGCTAAACACATATCAGTCTGTAAGAATATTGATAATAAATGTCACATATTATATGAGCTAAATTTGTCGGGCTCGTTCAAGTAACCTATATGCATTTATTATATACATTTACAAATTAAAAAATATGTACATATAATTATACATACATGCATGAAGAAAATACACATAATATATAATTACACACATTAATTTAAACTAGCACATATATGTTAACTCAAACACACATAAACAAGTTCCTCTCTCCCATTAAAGATTTTAAAATTTTTGGTAGGAAAAAATTTGTTTGGTTTATTAGTGGGTTGATTCATTTACTTAATTATTTATGGTAAGTCATTTTTTAGTTAATTTTTTAATGATTTCATTAAATTAATTATTTAAATGTTAATTATTAGTTCTTTGATTTAAGCTATTAATTTTTAAGCTATTAAGTTACTATTAATTTTTAATTAGATTATTAAATTAATTAGTTGTTTAATTAACATGTTTAACTAACTTTTAAATAATCAATGGTTAAATTTAAAATTTTAATTGTTTAACCAACTTATTAGTTGTTAAATTAAATTATTTGATTATTCAATTATGTTATTAATTTATTAAAAGTTTAATTAAATTATTAATTATTTAATTGTAGAATTAAATTATTATTAATTGGATTATTTAATTATTTATTGCTTGAATTTAGCTATTGATTGTTTAATTAAAATCTTTAACCATTGAAGTAAGTAATTAATTTTTAATTAAGTTATTAGTAGTTTAATTATTTTATTGAGTTACTTTTAATGTTTCAACTTAGGCTAATTTAGGATATTCATAAGTGGTCAATATGGTAATTAATCTAAGTTTTGGCTAAGGGGACTCGAGGATGACTAAGGTTTGTTCAAGTAGATTAGAGAGTAAATATAGTTAGGTTGGGATAGTTTAGGATGATTAGTAAAGTAATTAGACATTAAAACATTCAACTAAGGGGAGAAAATTCATAAAGTTTCTTGATTTTGGCTTGACGTTGGTAAAGAACATGTTATTTTGATGAAATCAAAATTTTAACAAATAATATACTAAGAATATAACATAAGCCCTATATGTCTTTTACATAATATGCAAAACTTATCATGAAACATGTGAACATAAAGATAACTTGAAGTTTCAACATAAAGCACATGCATGTGTTCTCAATTTTGGAGAAAGAAGCACATAATTATATCATTTTATTGAATTAAGGAGATATAAACATGGAAATATGTAAAAAAGAGTAAAGCTATATGACTCCAATGTTTCATTTTGAAGAGATATGAAGGATTAAAAAAATGCAACATGTTCATGGTGAAAGAAAGATATATGTTTGATTTCCTATGTTGACTTGTTGATTTGCTTGGTTGATGTGGATCCTCCTTTCTTTGATGTGCTTTGCCTTCTCATCTTTGTTCTCCTCCTTATTCCTTATCAATTTGATGGGGAATTTCTAATGGATGGCTGGATATTTGCTTGGGGAGAGAGGAATATCTCTTAATTTTGGGTGTTTAAAAGGAGATTTTTGAGAGGGATGGATAGAGCAGACAAATGAGGGAGAAAATTCTATTATTTAGAGGGAGTTTTGAACATAACATGGAGTATGTGGGTGACACACCTAAAAATTATCTACTTTTATATATACATTTTAAGCTTATTTTTAATGATATTGCACTTTAAAGGAATGCATTTTGCATGTTTTTTGTTTCAGGTACAAAAAATGGAGTTTTAAAGAAAATGAAGCAAAAACGATGTAATTTGGAGCCAAAATGTGTAAGGAAAAAAGTTCTGACCTGGCACATTTTGATATGTCTTTCAATGCTTAATCTCATTAACATTTATCACATATTTTTGAATGAAATTACACTTTAAAGAAAAGTTATTTTCATGCTTATCTTGTAAGTATAACAATTAAGAGCGAAATAGAGCTGAAACAAAGCAAAATAGGACAAAACAGTGGAGCTATCTATAGGGTGGCGTCTAGATGCCCGAAACTGGCTCTTAGGTGGTAGAATACAGAGAAGATGGCACTTAAGCACCCAAAACCGGTGTCTAGGCGCCCGAAACTCTTAAGGGATGGATTTTTGGCTATTTTGGGAAATTCTAGAAGATTCTAAACAACTTTCACACTCCAAGGAGTGGTTTAATGAATTTGACACTTAGGAAGGCTCTTGGATGAAGAGATGTGTCTCTTGGAGAGAAGATGTGTGCCTTTTTGAGTGAAAAGGTGTGTCTCTTGGAATGAAGAGGTGTTTTGTGTATTTTTAAAAAGAGGAGCTTGGCACCTCTCATGAAAGGAGTCTAGAAGGGAGTTTAGGAGAGATTTAGAGAGGATTTAGGTTTATCTCTTCAAGTGGCATGTGTGTGTGTGTGTGTTTAAGAGATGAAGTCTCTTGTGGAGTCTTGGTGACTTTTGGAACTTTTGAAGAATTGTAAGGTTTGCTATTTGCTTTGCAAGGAAGGCGTGAATTTTTTGTAAAGATAAGCCTTGAATTCTTTTTGTATTTGCTTTGAATTACTGTAATAAAGTTGGGTGTTTTTCAATGCCATTTGCAATGAAGAATCCATGTGTTTTCTCCATGCTTAGTGAGTAGTTTTTCCTTACTCTTTCTCCTTGTGATGAGAATTAATTATTTGTAGGAATGTAGTTTAGTAAAAGTGCTTTTAAAATTCCATAAATTGTGATGATTCAAACTTTGATTTTCATTTACTTATCAATATGACCAATTGATTTGTTAAATTTTGTTGTGAAATATACGATGCGAGAGGGCTATGCTTTTTACAACTAAGTAAGAATCACATTTGAATTCATGGATGAGAATTTAGTACATGGTGTTAAATGCATATAAATAGGGAAATATACTTTGATGGCTTAGAATTGGAGATTTTAGGGTGACAGACTAAAATCCTCAATTTATTCCAAGTGTTTGGAAACTAAGGCAAGATGTTAGCCCTCAGGCGAGGGGAACGTGGGAAATCTTGAGTGAGAGCAAGTATTATCCCATCATAATCACAGATTTAGGGACCAAACTCTGGGTTAGCTAATATTCTTTATCGCTCGTAAAGAGGATAAAGAATAAGATTGCTCATATTTTTTCTAATACCACATTTGATTTTTAAACATTCTATTCCTGCACTAATTATGATCTCATCGCAAGGGGAAATGGATTTTAATTATTTAATATCTTTCCAAAATTTAACAAGTCTCCTTAGAGTTGGTTTTTTATTTAATTTCATTAATTATACTTTTAGAGTAAATTTATTAAATTTAGGAAAACTAAATTTTAAAAAAAATTCAAACTAAGAAATGATATTAGTAGACTTGAATTAGCCTAAGAGAATTCTTACCTCGCTTCTCTTTGGGACCGATACTGGGGCCCTTAAAGAAAACCTTGTATTACTTTAAACGACATGTGCACTTGCGTATCACCTTATTGTGTAAACCATTTTCTAAATTTCATAACATTTCAATTTTGCACACTAGTTTTGCTAAATATAAATTGGATATAAATTGGGTCAAGTTTTTAGCCATCATTTAAAAGCTAAATTACTGCATAATTGCAGGTCGAGTCAAGTTTTTGGCGCTGTTGTTAGAGAAGTTTTGGTAAGAACTTTAAGGAGATTTTTAGTTAAACCTGTAAGACTTAGATTTAGAAATTATTGTATTATTATCTAGTGTGTTTTGTATTATTATATAGTGTGTTTATTTTAGCGAACATCCAAAAGACCAAAAATATTTTTGATATCTATCATATTAGTTAAGTCCTTAAATTTGTATGCGTAGTTCTGTAGCTGCAGACCTTGAACCGTTCGACTCAGATTTGGATAGAACTTTTGGAAGGATTATGAATCAGAAAAGAATCCATGAATTTAATGTAAAAATGGCGGATCAACAGTATAATGAATATTCAGATTTGGATTATTATTCTAGTAGCTTTGAAAGAGTAAACCCCCAGAGAGTATCAAAATTTCCAGAAGATATGCTTACAATTTTAACTTCTCAAGCTGTAGATATTGCGAGAAAGTTATCAATATGTAGAAGGTTATCCTCAAGGGCCCTTAAATATTGAGAAATTTTCATTTGGACATTTGATTGAAATTAAGTCTTTTGAAACTAGCCATGAGTGAGTTATATAATCCTTATTCCAATTACTGCAACCCAGGTTGGGAAAATTATTCAAACTTTAACTGGAATAATAATTATGAAGGAGGAAACCAATCATGGGATTACAATCAAGATGATCCTTTAGGTATATGGAATAATCAGGATAATTATAACTTTGGACCTTCTTTCTCTTTTGAATTTAACTCCAACCTACCATACGAGGAGAAGGAGATGTTATAGAAGAGGTTTTTTATCAAATGGAAAATCAGTTGAAAAGTTAAGGGGTTGTAATAAGGAATATAAAAAATCAATTGAGGTAGATTATTAACTCAATTAGCAATCATCCTCAATTTAACTTCAACCCACAAAATGAGGAGGATTTATTGTTAGAAAAGGTTATGAATCAAATGGAGAGTCAGCTGGAAAATCAAGGGGCCACAATTAGGAATATAGAAGACTAACTGGGGTAGATTATTAATGAAATTAACATTTATCCTCTAGAGATTTTATTTAGTTTCCCTGAGATAGACCATAAGGAGATGAGTGATGAGCAAGATAAAGATATCGAACTAAGAATTAGAAGAAATTTGAAGGATATATTTTAAAAGAACTTTGAGTTAAGAAATGAGAATAAGAAGATTGAAAGACCAGCGGAAGAAATTACTAAGGAATTAGAAAAACCTATTTCCTCAACTAAGATAGAAAGACCACCTCCACCATTTACTCTGTACCAAGGGGAAGAATTAGAAGATAACTTGAGACAGAAGAGTAACCAAGTAGAATTTGATCTAGAAAATAAATTATCTAGAGAGAATCTGATCCAAAATTTAGGAGATCATGAATTATCATATAAAAATCCATTTCTTATGAAATTTAAGGATGATATTAATATACAAATTAAGAAAATCATTAGAAGAATATTGAATATAGAAAGAAACTTGAGGAACAATAATCTGAATAAATCTGAAAAGAAAAACCTAACAGAAAAAAAATAAAATTAGAGGATTTAGTAGGAATTCCAAGATCTGAAAGAGATTGGGAGATTGATCAATGATTAATTAAATGGGATTTTGATCCTGGTTGAATCCTTTGTCAGGCTGGAGACATTCAACCAAGAGCTTCGCGAGAGGCACCCCATGATTATCTTTGTTAACATGCTTATTAATGAAAGTGTGTTTTTGTTTGTGTTGAACTCTCTTATGTTGGTGTCTTTAAGTTTGTTGATTGTGTGGATTGATATATGTGTATGTGTGTTGTGTAGTGAACTATGCTTGAAGCTTTGTTTTTATGCAATGAATGTTAGTGTTGTTTGTGTTAGATGTACTTATCTTTATATTCAAGCCTTATTTATTATATAGCAATTCCTTTTATTGAAAAATTGAAAATTGTATATGTCCCCTTTTATATTTAGTACCTGTACCAAAGTTTATGCTTCCTTTTTAGTTCAATTTAATTTTCAACATGTATTTTTCAATTGCAATTTTTCTTCCTATCATATTTTTCTGTATTGATTAAAAAATATTTAAAAATTCAAGTTTGGGGGAGGAAGAAAAATCTTTCAAACTTAAATTTATTTGTCCTCAGTAACCTGTATTTAATTTGATATTACTTTTAAAATGACTTCTGGTATTTGGTGTTATCTTTAGGTTACTATAATTTTGATTTTAGGAATGTTAGAAAAAAAATAACTTAGTTGGGATCTTATGTGATGAAACTATCCTAAAGTTAAGATATTTTGTAGAAAATATTCGGATAATTATTTTTCTATTTATAGAAAGGAGTTGAATATCTAAAAGCTAAGATTCTTAAATTTATACGTAATGAGAATTGAGCCTTTATTGAAACCTTTTCTAAACTAATACTTAAAATTTTAAAAAGTGAGGGAAAGTTTTGAGTTTTGAATTATAGAAAGAGGATAGTGATATTCAAAACTATTAATGGTCTATCTAGATATAATAATTCTCATATAAAAAAAGAGAAAAAGAAAAAAAAGGGGATTGAAAAAGATCCTGAAAGAAAAAAAAAAGAAAAAGAAAAAAAGGTAAAAAATTAAAAAAAATTATGTGAGGAAAAGCTTGAGGAGAAGTCTAATAAAAAATTAGTTTTAAGAGAAAAGACTTAGAAACAATCCCAAGCTTATTCATATTTCAAAAAAATATTGGTCAAACTAGTATAAAAAAGGTGCCTAAATTTTATTCATGCTTTGTAAGTAGTTTTCCTTACTGTTATCTTTTAATATGAAGTAGTTGTTTAGAATTTTCCAGAATACTTATTCATATGAAGTAGTTTTCCTTAGTCTTATCTTTTAATAAATCTAAGTATTTTGATCTTCATTTTCTTGTAATTGTTGTAAACACTTTTTAGTTGATTTTCTTTGATTCAAACGAGATTTTCTGTGTGTTTTATCCATGCTTGGTAAGTAGTTTTCCTTTCTCTTATCTTTTAATATGAAGTAGTGGCATGTTTAGGAAAATTTGTTTTATGATATAATTATTTTATTTTCATGTGATGAGTAATATCTCCTTTGCTTGATTGACATAAATTAAGGGCAATAAGTTATGTTAAAATTTGTTTCATGTGAAACTAAGACTCGAGAGAGCGATGATCTTGCAACTTGAGTGCACTCACATTGACGAGTTGGCTATTAAAATAGTTTAGGTGGCATTGCAACTTTTAAGAACATATAATTTAATGATTTGTTTTTATTAGATGCTTATAGGTGAAAGATTGTTGCATAAAACTAATAGAATACTAAGCATACCTATACATTTGAAAAAGGGTAGGTAGACATATGTTCCTTGTTGGCACATAATTTATTACTTAATTCTATAAATCCTTTTACTACTTTTATCATTATCTTCATTTTACTTTACTTTTTTGATGAAATAAATGCATGCTTAGGAATTTTGATTTTCTTATATATTCTTTGATTTAATTAATGTGATGGTATTTTCACCAGCTCTTAATTCACTTTGCAAACTGATCAGTTGTGAGGTTAAAATCTGTTGAGAAACATAATTACTTAGGAGGACTATGATTTCAGCCAGCTAGTGAATACTAAACTTCATTCTAGGCAGAGCCATTGCGATCACCTAAGGGGGAGTGTAAATAAAAAGGGAGATACGTTTTGATTGGGCATAGAATTGGTTAGATCTTGAGTGCTAGACTAGATTCTTATCAATTTGACTTATGGTTTAGTACCCTGGCGCTCGGATTCAGTCATCACAATGACATAGGCTAGAGGCATCTAGAGGTGAGAGGCTATATAACGCTGATGTGGAATCAAGATGCAAAGGAATCGGCCTTAAGTTAGCTAATGTTCTTTGCAAGCACCGGGAGGGGGTAAAGAATAATGTATGCTCCTATTTGTCACTGACAATATTATATTTTAAGCATTTCATTCCTTCACATTATCTGGGCCATTGCACTAGAAGGGTAATTTCTTAAAATTCTCCAAACTAATTTATCCCGCAAAGTTATCTTTATATCTATAAAAGTTATCTTTAAAATTATTATTTGCATTTAGGTATAGTTGTTATCATTACATTTAATATTTGCATTTAGTAGTAGTTTTTAGATAAAACACCATCTTAATCGACCTTTCAAGCTAAGGCCTAATAGAAGTAAACTAGAATTAGCTTAAAGAATTTCTTGCCTTGCCTCTCTGTGTGATCGATACTTGGGGTCTTAAAAGAAAACCCTATATTAATTAAAACATTATGTATTCTTGTGTAGAACCTCTAGTGTGTGAAATATAAATGAAAATATAAATTTTATAAAATATCATTTTGCACACTAGCCGCTTAAATATAATTTGGGTCAAGTTTTTTGCCATTTTTCGGAGCTTAAAAATCTTCGTAATTGCGGGTCGGGTCAAGTTTTTGGCACCATTATCGGGGAAGCTTTGGTAAGAACTTTTAGAAGAATTTTATTTAAACTTGTAAGACTTCAATTTGGAAATTATTGTGTTATTATATAGTGTGTTTAATTATTGTATGTTTTTTTTAAAGAAAAATCCAAAATACCAAAAATATTATTGAGATTTGTCATATTAGTTAAGTCTTTAAATTTGTATGCACAGTTTAGGAGCTGCAGACATTGAACTGTATGACTCAGATCGAGAGATAACTGTTAGGAAGATTATGAATTAGAAAAGTCTTCATGAATTTATGGTAAAAATGGCAAATCAACAACATAATGAATTTTAGATTTGAATTATAATTTTAATCCAGGACACCCAATTATTGACAAAAAATTATTTGGATAAGGGATTGAAACTGGCCATGAGATACATAAATCTTATTCTGATTATTATAACCCAGTTTGAGAGGAGAAAACCAATTGTGAGAAAATAAACAATTTAATCGAACATGTAGTTAGAATAATCATGACTGTTAAAATAATTAATTTTCTTTTCCTTATGGTTTTAACTCCAACCCACAAAATGAGGAGAAGGAACTACTGTTAGAAGAGGTTGTGATTCAAATGGCGAGTCAGTTGGAAAGTCAAGGGGTCACAATAAGGAATTTAGAAAACAAAATAGGGAAGATTATTAATTCAATTAATAGTTACCCCCCCCCCCCAAAGATTTTAGTGACCCTGAGATAAACCCAGAGGAGAAGAATGGTGAACAAGATAAAGCTATCCAACTAAGTAGGAGTAGAGAATTGGAGAATATAATTTCAATAAATAATGAGTAGAGAAAAGAGGAAAAGGAGATCGAAAGACCATTGGAAGAAATCTCTATGGAATTAGAAAAATCTATTTCATCGACCAATATAAATATAGAAAGACCATCTTCACCATTTCTTCAAATCTAATGAGAAGAATTGGAAGATAACTTGAAACAAAAGAGTAACATAATAGAATTTGATATAGAATCTAAATCATAAAAATAGCTTATGATCCAAAATTTATGAGATCTTGAAATATCTTATAGAGATTCATTTCTTATAAATTTGAAGGATGATATTAACATGCAAATTGAGAAAATCATTGGAAGAATATTGGATCTAGAAAGAAACTTGCAGAACAATGATATGAATCAATCTGAAAAGGAAAAACTGAAAGAAAAATTAAAATTTAAGGATTTTATAGGAATCTCTGGATCTGTAAATGATTGGGTGATTGATCAAGGATTACTTAAATGAAATTTTTATCCATGAGGAACCCTTTGTCAGGCTAGCGAAGTTAAACCTAGCGCTTCGTGGGAGGCAACCCATGGTTTTCATTTTTCAGTGTGTTTGTAAGATGTAATTTTTCAAGGTTTGATTTGTTTTTTTTAGTGTGGATTGATAAGTTTGATTGATGTTAGTGGATGTTTGTATTGTTAGTGAATTGATTTGATCTTTGTGTGTGAATTGATCAGTTTGATTGATGTTGGTGGATTTTTGGATTGTTAGTGGTTTGATTTGATCTTTGTGTGTCATGAGGGAGGTGATTCCTTAACTTCTTATGACTAAACTAGTATATGTTCTCTTGTCTTAGTTAGATTGATGAGTCCACCATAACTCGAGTCTCATCCAAATTTGAGTTTTATAAGAGACATCTTGAATTTTGATAGTGTCAGTTCCTTCTCAATTTTGCTACTTCCTTTCTCTGACTTTGTTTTCATTCGGTAGGGTTGCAAACCAATTTGATGAGTAACATGTGGATGATTTTACACTATCCTTATAATTGTTAAAAGTGCTTAATTAATGGGATCTGGTGACGCCTGGGGTTGGTGTTCGAGAGATAATGTATCTGAGATAATCGTGTTCATGAGATTAGACTCTATAAAATCATTTATAAGTACCCAATATATTAGTGTATTGATTCTCTTATAAATTGGAAGTAATTTAGTGAGATACAATGAGTTAAAAGGAAGAATAGACCTCATTTATCATGTGTATTTACGTTACAACAATATAGAGATTTGGAGAACAATTAAATATATATATTCCAATGTGGATACCTATCCTGCTTGTTAGACCTTCCGTCGGTTTAATTTTATTCTAGCATGTTTAGTTTAGATTTACTTTCTATTGCATATTGTTCTGTTATGATGAACACTTGAAGATGTTTCTGATAGACATTTATGGTAGATCTAAACTATTTTTCTTCCATCTTATATTTTTTGTACTGAATGATATACATGTTAAAAATTAAGTTTGGGGGTAGGAAGAAAAATAAATGTTAAAATTAGTATACTAGCTTTTTAGTTTAAAATTATTACAAGTATGATTTAGCTATATTTACTTTCTTCAACAGTTATTCTATCATGATTATACATTTATATGGATTTAATAGGACGTTGTAGTAGCTGGTAGATTTTGCTTTTTATTTTTCTTCCTGCTACATTTTATGGAAATGATTGCAAAATATTTAAAAAATTTAAGTTTGGGGGGAGTAAGAAAAATCTTTCACACTTAACCTTATTTGTCCTCAATAACCTGTATTTATTTTTATATCACTTTTAAAATGACCTGTGGCATGTGTTTCTATCTTTAGGTTATTATAACTTTGATTTTAGGTACGTTAGAAAAATAATTTAGTTGGGATCTATGTGATGAAACTGTTCTAGAGTTAAGATATTTTGTAGGAAACACTAGGAAAATGATTTTGCTATTTATGGTAGAAAGGAGAAGAATATTTGAAAAGCTAAGATTCTTAGATTTATACTTAATAAGAATTAAGCATTTATTGAAAATTTTTTCAAACTAATACCTACACTTTTAAAAAGTAAGGCAAATTTTTAAGTTTTGAACTTTAGAAAGAGGATAGTAAAATTAAAAATTACTAAAGATCTATCCAGATATAGTAATCCTCTCATAAAAAAAAAGAAAAGAAAGGAAAAAAAAGAGTAGAGATTAAGAAGAACCTAAAAGAAAATAAAAAAAAGGGAAAAGGAAAAAAATAAAATAATAAGAAAATATCTGAGGAGAGGATTGAGGAGAAGCCTAATAAAAAATTGGTTTCACTTGAATCTTTTTAAATGAAAAGACTTAGAAACAATCCTAAGCTTATTCCTATTTCAAATAAGTATTGGTTAAATACGCAAAAATTAAGGTGCTTAAATTCGATTTTTATACTTTCTTTGAATTTTTAGTTTGACAAATTCAATAACTTTTGAAGTAAATAAAAAATCAAGATTCCTATGTTGAATGTGAGATATTATTACACCCTAGTCCTAGGTTGATTTACTAGAATTTCTCCTAAGTTACACTATAACCTTTCTGAAAATAAATTATAGGAAACTCTATTGAACCCCACTACCTCAAATTAACAAATTGGGTCTTTAAAGTTATAATGTTACTTGAGGACAAGTAACGTTTAAGTTTAGGGGAATTGGTCTGCCTAAAAATTACCTATTTTTAGTGTACATTTCATACTCATTTTATGCACATTTTTAATGATATTACACTTTAAAGGAAGGTATTTCAAAAATTTTTGTCTTCAGGTACAAGAAATAGACTTTGGTGAAAATGAAGCAAAAATAGTGCAATTTGAAGCCAAATTGAGCAAAGAAGAAAATTTTGATATGGCGCATTTTGATATGACTTTCCATGCTTAATATACTTCATCTTTTTCAATGAATTACACTTTAAAGAAAGTTTTTTTAATGTTTATCTTGTAGGTACACCAATCTAGAGTGCAACGAAGTTGAAACAGGTCTAAACGGAGCTGAAAAGGAGCAAAACTGGATGAAATGGAGCAAAACTGGATGAAACGGTGGAGTTACGTATAGGGTGGTGCTATGGAGCCCAAAATGGCATGGAAATAGGTGCTATAGCACCACAGACTGGCCCTATAGCACCTGGGACAGTTATTGGACGACTTTTGGGCCATTCAAGGCCATTTTGGGATGTTTTGGAAGCTTCTGGATAGCTTACACACTCCATGGAGTGATTCAATGAATTTAGACACTTACAAAGGCTCTTGGATAAAGATAAGTGTCTCTTGGAATGAAATGATGTGTACATTGGATGAAGAGATGTCTCTTGGAGAAAGGAGGGCTTTTTATTTCTTGTAGAGTATGGGGGTTGACGCCTCTCACAAGGGGTAACTAGGAAGTAATTAGAGGAGTCTAGAGAAGAAATTATGAAGTATTTTAGGAGGAGTTTGGCATGAGTCTATAAAGATGTAGATTTGTTCATTTTTTGGAGAGATTGGTAAAGGATTTTGAGATATATGAGTCAGGAAGTATGAGCGGCGCATGGATCAGCAGAAGTACTTGTTGAAGAGATTTTTCTTCTTTTATTCAGAGGAAAGAAGTTAATTATTGTGTCATTCATTTCCTTTTAATTATTGTAAACACATTTAGTGGATTTTCTCTAATAAATTAGGTTTCCTATTGTGCTTTATCCATGCTTCGTAAGTAGTTTTCTTTACTCTTTTCTTTTGATATGAAGTAGTGACATGTATACGGAAATTTGTTTTATGATAGAATTATTTTTATTTTCATGTGACGAGTGACAACAACTTTATATATGCTTAAAAATACAAGAATTTGATACTGCTGCTAGAAGATTTAATTCCCCGACAATGACGCCAAAAACTTGACACTTGACAGCGGTTATAGATTCATGTATATAAAATATTCAATAATTGCAAATTCACACTTATCAATTCACACTTAT
>NW_018222140.1:65597-68083 GCF_001263595.1 Phalaenopsis equestris
AAAGAACATATTGACTAATCCTACACTTAGTTATTGAATCTGCGGCTAGGTTGAGAGGATATCGACTCTCACTTCAGAGCTCCCACGTTCCCCTCGCCTAAGGGCTAACATCTGCACTTCAACACCCAAACGTTAGGACCAAATTGAGGATCTTAGTCTATCACTCTAAAATCTCCAATTCTACGCCTGATAATTTTATTTCCCTATTTATTTGCACCCAACTTTCAAGGATTTTGACCTCCCTGAATCTTGGATGTAATCTTCACTTTAGTTGTAAAACTCAACATATTTTAACAAATCAATTGGCCAGATTGAAAGTAAATTAAGATCGAAGAATCACCATTTCACAAATCTCGAGACAAGGAGAAAGATAGAGAAAACAACTCAGAACTCATGGGAAAGATACGACAAAACTTGAAATTTATATATAAAAGCAAAGTCATATAAACTACAATAAGTAAATATCACTTATCTCTAATTCCTCCCCAAGCAAACTCCTCGAAGTTCCTCTAAATCTCTTCATTTCATTAGAGCACACATATTTCTTTTTCAAAGCGGCAAGGAGGAAGAAATCTCTCACTTTCCCTCCACTCTTACAATCTCTCAAAGAATTCCTCACAATCTAACCCTAAATTAAACTCTCTACACTCTATGCACTCTCTAATTTTTGGCCAAAAAATTCTCTTAAAGTTGTAGAAGAGTTTTCCCAAGAGTTGCCTAAGCATCCCCTCAAAAATCGTCCACATTCAATGCACCTGTTGAGATAACTGCAGATCTCGCCGTCGGTGGCCTCGGGGGCACCGTTGTTGGTCTTTCTAAGTGAATTAATTCTGAAGTCTCTAAAAAATCTCACCGTCGGCGCCCTAGTTCAATTCTTCACATTTTTGTTCTTTTTGCACTAAATTCGCTCCATTTTGCATCTTTTTGCTCTAATGACCCTAATTCATTATTCCTGCAACAAAAAGTCAAAAATAAACTTCTTTAAAGTGCAATATCATCAAAAACAGTATAAGATAGGTATGAAAATCTCAACATATTTTCCTTTGGTCAAAATCCCCCAAACTTAACTATTACTTGTCCTCAAGTAATTTTAGTACTACATAAAAGTTATGATCTATTGTAGTAAAGTTTTAATTCAGAAATATTATAAGTTTGATTTAAGTAAATACCATAGTAAGATTTTTAGAAAAATTTCAAGTAATTAAATTAACTCTGTAGCTATCAGATTATCTAGTCATCAAGTTTAAGAGTTCTAGCCTTCTGTTTATTTCAAGAATGACTATATGTTGCAATATTAAGTCACTTAGAATAATCAAATGATAGGAACTTCATGAGAACACTAAATTATATCTTAAATGACCAAAGTTACTTAAGAAGAATCTCGATAAAAATTAAGAAAAATTATCTTCAAGGAATTTCAAAGGGTAGGACACTTCAACAAAATCGAACATGGAGGTGTGCAAGCGGATTGGTTCAAATTTGAAACATTTTTTTATTGTAGAAACCAAAGGAAGAAGGACTAGGGGATGTCATGGATCCAGAGGAGAGCCTCGGTGACTTCCCAAGCTATCCTAATGTTTGGCTTCAGTTTTGAGGAGAAATATTTGGGTGTTTCATCCTGTCAATTTTATTAGTTAGGGCTTACATTCGTGTGAAATGATCACACAAACAGACTGGAAGATGTGAGGATTTAGATCGTGACAAACGACAACCTCAGAATCCTAAGATGAGTTAGGGCTTATATTATATAGCAGGGCTATGCAAAGGCCTAAAGATAAGGTGAGGATTTACATTGCATAGGCAAGAAACCTTGAAGTCCTATGGCTTTGTTGTTTAAGTCTAAGGAAGGAAGATTGGTTTAGCTGAGGAAGAAAGATTTTGCTGTTGAAGATGACCGTAAGGAAGAGGTAGATGGAAGAGGTAGAAGGAAAATGGTACTATAAACTGTAAAAGCGTACCCGATGAGTCTTCTCGTTCCACCACCTGAAACTTAAAATGCATGTTAAGACTGTTTATGAGGAGTAGGAAAGGTAAAATTTTGGTAATTTTCCTAACCATATGTCATATCTTGCTAAGTCCTTAAAAATTTTAATTAAGGATGATTCCATTGAGCAAAGAATATTAAGTTTAATGGGCCTCTGAGGTATCCAACAAGTTAGGAGGGGGAAGCAGGTCCATGCCTCCCTCTCACCAACTGGTGAAAAGCCTCAAGTCCATTTAAACTCATTATGTTACTTAATGGTTCATCCTGTAAATATCCTTATTACTCATTGAACATTGATGTCTTAATTATCCCTAAGAAAGGGGTAATTATCATTTGTCATTCAATTTAAGAATTATGTGGGCGAAGACTCTTAAAGGGGCAAGTTAGTGTAATTTGAACACTTAGCCAAATTTTAATCCTAATCGGGCTGAGTGGTGTTTCAAGGATGTTTGATTTTGTTTATTTCTCTAATCTTTGTTTAATCAATTTTTTATTTAGCCTA
>NW_018222140.1:68773-70009 GCF_001263595.1 Phalaenopsis equestris
CATGCAAAAATAAGATTTTTAAAAGAAAATTCCTAACTTGACCAAGGTAAATTATAATCCCTTGAAATTTTTGTTGGAGGTAGACCTTGACCATAGGAGTCTTTGGGTAAAATTTCACAATTTTTTGAATTCTCTGTGATTTATTAGAATTATTTTAAGTTCTGGGTTATTTAATAAAAATAAAATTTTTTAACTAGTGAAAATTAAGTTTTATATTTTTGAAAAATCTCCCCAAGGTCAAAAAACTCAGAGGAGCAAATTTTATATTTTTCTGATTTTACTTTGATTTACTGGAATTTTTATAGTGAAAAAACTCATTTTTAGCCTTTTAAAAAAAGATTTATTTTTAAGCTTTGAAATCCAATATCTTTATTTAGAAAACCAAGAAAAATATTCTAATTATTCCTAAGTGATTAGGAAACATCTTAGAACATTTCCATAAGTTATATGATTTTTATGATTTTTATGAATTTTTAATTATTTAAATATTTAGAATAGGCCAAAAAAATTAAGTTTTTTATTTTAAATATTATTTTATTTTTTATTTTAAATATTATTTTATCACTAAAAATAAATAAAAAAAAAAACCGGGCAAAATCTGTACTTATTTAATTGCCGACTTTGACCAGTCTTAAAAAAAACAATGTTAAGAGTGGTATTTATCTTTAAAAATCAATTTAAGTTATTAAATGAACTCAAAATATTTTGAAACTTTTATGATGAGTTCTCTGGATCATAAATCACAGTGAAGATAAAAAATCAAGTCATTTAAATTTTTATATTTTTTGAAATTAATTATCTTACTGATTTAGTATTTGGAAAATTTAAGGATGTTTTAAATGACTTGACCCATGAAATATTTTCAAAGGTTTCTCTGGTCATGTTAGACCTTCCAAAAATTTCTTGGGATTTAATAACCAATATGCTAATTTCCATGATTAGTTTAAGGAAATGGTGTGAAATAACTTGAAAAGTATGGATCTCTATATAGGAACCTCCATTGACTTTAGAAAAATCAGAGAATATTTCTCCTTACAGAGGCTACAACATGTCAAAAATTCAAGCTAAGGTAATGTGTCAATATGCATGGAGAAATGTGTCAATATGCATGGAGATAATATGCATGGAGAATCAAATAATTCCAAATACTGTTTGATTAATTAAAAGTATTTTATGCATCAAATGGACTTGAAAATTATTACACATTATTCTCTTCTGTTCACTGAGCAAGAGAGT
>NW_018222141.1:0-8316 GCF_001263595.1 Phalaenopsis equestris
CTAGACCTCAACCAAAAGTGAGGTCAACAAAAGTTGGCTAGAATTTGTCCCTTGATAGTACAGAGGGGAACAAAAGTTATATCAAATTATAATAAAATCATTGACTATCTTGCTAGACGTTTGGAGTGTGTTGGTCGGGTCATCAAATATTGCAACGGATTAACTTTTGAAATTAGAGTAATCTTATGAGAAAGCATGTAACTTCTAAGCTTTTGGGCAGCAAAAATTAATGCCAGACAATGCTTCTCAATAGGTGGATACCTGACTTCAGTTGCTATCAGACGATTACTTAAGTAGTAGAGTGCATTTTCTTTATCTTTGTCATTGAATTGGGCTAAGAGGGCTCCAAAGGAGTCGTCTAGGGTCGTGGTATAAAGTATCAAAGGTTTTTCTGAGATAGGGGCTGCCAAAATAAGAGGTGTCATTAAATATTGTTTGACATCCTCGAAGGCCCACTGACATTTCCCTTCCCAAATGAATTTGGCATCCTTTCTAATTAATGCCGAGAAGGGCTGACACCTGCCTGAGAGATTAAAGATAAAGCGTCTCAGATATGCCAACTTCCTCTGGAAGGAACGTAGTTGTTTCAAAGTCTTAGGAGGGGGCATTTCCAAGATGGCTTTAATCTTATCTGGGTCGATTTCGATTCCCGATGATGGAGAATGAATCCTAGAAACTTCCCAGAGGTAACACCAAAGACACACTTTAAGGGATTCATCTTAAGATTATATATTCATTTTAAGGTTATACCATTGTAACCGTTCGAACAAGATCCTCAAATCGCACAAATGGTCTATTTTTTGTTTACTTTTGATGACCAAATCATCCACCTAACATTCTACTTAGTTGTGAATGAGGTCATAATAAATCTTCGTTATTGCTCGTTGATATGTAGCTCCAGCGTTCTTTAATCCAAATGGCATTATTGTGTAACAGAAAATTTGATAGGCATTCTAAAGGCTGTAAGTGCTGCATCCTTGGGAGCCATCTTAATTTGGTTGTGCCCCAATGATCCATCCATGAAGGAGAAAATTTCATGTGTAAAAGCTATATCCACCATCATTTCTGGTATTGGTAGCGGAAACTCATCTTTCGGACATGCTTTATTAAGATCTCTGAAATCGACACAAAAGCGTATTTGTCCATTTTTTTTTCTTGACTAGAATAATGTTAGCTAATCATGTGGTGTACTGCTCTTCCCGCACAAAGCTAGCGTCTATTAATTTCTTCACCTCGGCTATGACTTGTTGTTTTATTTTGAGACGCATTCGTCTGGGGCTTGTTTTACAGGAGTCATATCTTTGTCCACCCCGAGTTTATGAACTGCTACTTCTGCTGACAGTCTTGACATTTCATCATAACTCCAGATGAAGCAATCTTTGAATTTTGTTAACAATTTGATCAATTTTGAAGATTCTTCATCGTTGAGAAAGAACTTATAAAGGTAGGTCGGGGTTGTTCTTCAGTCCTGAGGTTAATTTCCTTTTACTCATCGATAGTTGACTTGATTTCCTCCTCAAATTCTGGCGGAGTATCTTCTATTGGTTGATCATTAGAGTCATCCTTTATATCGAGACAATCCTCTCCTGATTTGTTAGTAACAATCATGCAAAATTTCGAATCATCGACTAGTCCCACTGTTCAAAATCCAAGACCCTCTTTTGAGTTTTGAGTTTGACTTTTAACACTCCATAATTTTTCAAAGAGTTGCAATTTATCTTTCAACATCTGTTTTGGTAAAAATCCCTATTGAATTAACTTTTGCACACAAGGTGAGAAGTAACCAAAAGGTAATTCCATTAAAAGCTATATCCACCTTCATTTCTGGTATTGGTAGCGGAAACTCATCTTTCGGACATGCTTTATTTAGATCTCTGAAATCGACACAAAAGCGTATTTATCCATTTTTTTTCTTGACTAGAATAATGTTAGCTAATCATGTGGTGTACTGCTCTTCCCGCACAAAGCTAGCGTCTATTAATTTCTTCACCTCGGCTATGACTTGTTGCTCAATTTTGATGCACATTCTTCTGGGAACTTGTTTTTATTGAGGTCATGTTTTTATTCACCCCAAGCTTATGTACTGCAACTTCTGCTGATGGCCCTGACATTTCATTGTAGCTCCAGGTGTAGCAATCTTTAAATTCCAATAATAACTTTATCAGCTATAAGGATTCTCTCTTGCTGAGTAAGGAACTTGTAAAGGTTGGTCGGGGCTACTCTTCAGTCCCAAGGTTGATTTACTTTAACTCATCAATCGTTGAATTAATCTCATCTTCAAATTCTGGTGGCATCCTCTATTAACTGTTCTTGAGAGTCATACTCTATGTCGAGGCAGTCCTCCTCTAATCTGCTAGTACCAATCATGTAAAATTTCGAATCATCGACTGGACCTACAGTACCAAATTCAAGACCCTGTTTTGAATTAGGAGTTCAAATTTTAACATTCCACAAATTTTAAAAAAGTTGTAACTTATCTTTTTGCATTTGCTTTGGCAATCCCTGTTGAATTAACTTTTGCACACAAGGAGAGAAGTAACCAAAAGGTAATTCCATTAATTTGTTAGGATCATCATCCAAATTATCATCATCCAAAATTTGTTAGGATCATCATCCAAATTTACATGATTTTCAAGATTAGTAGAGGTAGAAGTACGACAAAGTTTGATCGGCTTTGAACCATCACTACGAACTTCCTTGAAGTCTAAACTCTCGACCTTTTGAGGGAGGATCGGAGTAAGGGCCATAGTATTCACATGGTGGTTTATCCGATCATACATTATTTCATATTCAGTTTTCTCCCTATCTTCTAAGGATATCTCGTACTGAGGTTTCTTCTATTTTGTCATCATTACTTCATCTTCAGAACTGTCTTCATCACCAATGTTGATAGTTGGCCTAGTCCATTCAATAATTAGATTGATTCTTCCTTGTCTACGTCCCCGTCCTCGACCTCGGGTGCGTGAACTAAAATAACCTCCACCAATTTGTTGTAGAGAGGTGGCGAAAGATCATTGAAGTGAAGTTGAATGGCCTCCTTTTTGTGAGTTTTTTGAATCTTCATTTTGTTTGTCGGAAGTTTGTCGGAATCTTTCGTGAGTCGGAATCTTTCGTGAGAAGACAATTTTCTTTGGTGACACGTAGTAGGCAGCATCTTCATGAATACCGACTTCATGAATTGAAAATGGTTATAGATCTCCTTCGATGCAATGTTCTTGTCCTTCTTTGCAGTATTTGATGCACAGATGTAGAGATGACGGAACCATGTTGTGTTCATGAATCCACAGTTGACCAAGTAGAGAGTTAAAAGAAGTCTCGGCGCCGATGACATGAAATTTAGCAGTGGTTGCTAGTTCTCCGACCTTTCATAAGCAATGTAATTGATCCAAGGGCTCTCTCTTCCTTTTGATTGAATCCTCTTAACATCATCTTATCAGCTGTAAGCTCTTGGGCTTTGATGTCCAAATAGGTCAATGTCCGTAGGCTCATCAAGTTGAGAGATGCTCGTGGGTCTACCAGAACTCTGGATAATACGAATCTGCCGATGCTGACAGAGATGTAGAGTGGTCGATTGTGGTCAGTGGTACCAAGCAACAAATCTTCATCTGTGAAGGTTACCCCTGACTGTTATTTCAATGAGCAAACTTCATCTAAGAATGTGCTGGCCAACTGAGCCAAGCAAATCTCTGGGGCGTGCAACGCTGTAACGAGAGACTCTTTCACACCTTTGGCAGGATAAGAGCGTCATAAATGCTTAGTCGGACCGACAACTTCCTAAGATGAGCTAGCACGTTGTAATCAAATTTTTATGACACTCCAACATTCTCTTTGTGTGGTTCTTCCATTGACGGAGGTGGAGGTAATTCCTCTCGAGTTACTATCTATTTTCCTTTATCTGTAAGAGCTATCCTTGGGGGCAATACTATCCCAATTCTTAATTTTATTTTCGTAATTTCTTCTTCTTGAGTTATCATTGTTGAATCTTCTAGTGTTTCTTTTTGGTCAAAAAGATCTAAGTTGAGGGCAGAGGGTTGGCTCCTCGCTCCTGATGCTGTCGTAAGCGGTATCGTTGATGTCATCTTCAGTTTTGTTAGCGAGTTCATCAGACTCAAGTATGGTTTGAGGATCATTTTGGGAATTCAGATTAGAGTTAGATTGGTCATCATTAATTACATCATCACTAGAAATAGTTAAAATGCAGACAAAATCACAATCATTATATTCATCAGCCCTTGGAGGGGTAAAAAGATAATCATGCAAAGTCAAGGGTTCGAGGATTTTCTTCCCCGATTCCAACACAACCATCCTACCCCCTGTGTTATCAACCTTCATGATGGCGTTCTTCTTTTTCTTTAAGTTTTATTACGACAGATTTGGCGGGGGGGGTGTGGCGGTGAAAGCTTCATCTCAGGCCTGGCGTGCTGAAGACTCTAAGCGGTAGTTTGCTTTGAAGCGTTTTGGATTTAATTTAACATCTTCTTGGATGATTTGCTCTAAACTGTATCTCATCCATCTCTTTCAGCATGTGTGGAAGATTTTTTTGATGAATTCTGTATTTGGTTTAGGACCCTCTTAAGCTTGTTCCAAGTTGAACTCCATCCATCTTCTCCAGTGTACGGATCAATAGGAGAGATTGGCTCGATCGAAATCGTATTTATGGAACCTTTTTTAGGTCCTTTTAAATACTTTTTTGTGATCGTTATATTTTCTTCTTTGAGATATTTCTCAAACCAATCCTTAAAGATGAAACATTATTCTATTGTATGTCCCAGTAATCTGTGATATGGGCAATAATTTGGTTGATCCTTCTTATCGACCCTTCGAGTTTCTTCGGGTCTAGTAGTTTGAACTCGGGCTTCTTCATCAGACTTCTAAATATTTTAGATAAAACTTCAACTTTCAAAGAGTACACAATTTTTTGTCATTCTGCCTGAGATATTCTTTTATTCTGAGATGATCCTCACTGAGGCGGATGCTGGTTAGACTAGCTAATCTGTTTCAGAGCCTGCTGTGATGAAGATTGACAAGGAGTTTCTGCATATATCTTTATCTCTTTAACGTTTGTTTTCCTTTATCACCAATTGCGACTGTTCTGGATTTTTTTTCAAATACTCTGGTTGTTTTGGAATTCTATTGAGAATCCATATGTTTGATTTCTTTCTGAAGACTGCTAGCCTTGCTGAGTAGCTTCTTGAAGGATTTGATGGTGAGTACCTTGAGTATGAAAGCTATTGGTCCATGAATGCATTTGAGTAGGATCTCAATCACATGATGTTCTTTTAGCTGAGGTTCTCACTTCATGATAAGGTTTCTCCACCTTAAAATGCAATCCACTAAAGTCTCATTGGGCTTTTGTTTCTCCATCATGAGTTCTCTTATGCAAACATGATGTTGCGCTCCGACAAATCTCTTTATAAATAATTGCTCTAACTCGGCGAACGCCTTAACTGATAAGTTGGGCAAATTGACATACCAATTGAAAGCAACTCCTGACAAGCTACTGATTAACTGTTGACAGAGTAAAGCTTCGTTATTTCTTGTATTGCCACAACTGGCTTGGAAGTATGCTCGGTGCTGTCTGGGATTTCCGGTCCCATCAAATATCTTGAAGTTTAGGAATACAAAACCCTTAGGGAAAGGTATGACATTGAACTCTTCTGGGCAAGGACTACCTTTTAGAATCAATGCATCACCCTTGGATTGGGTTAAGGCATCCCGAACTTGCTCGACCATCTGTTTAAATTCTTTCTCTAGCATGGCACCCGGTGGAGAATCCTTCTTTGGTTGCTCATCTCTATTTGTTGA
Source organism: Phalaenopsis equestris (assembly GCF_001263595.1). NCBI lineage: Eukaryota > Viridiplantae > Streptophyta > Magnoliopsida > Asparagales > Orchidaceae > Phalaenopsis > Phalaenopsis equestris. Next base: position 5,806 of record NW_018222141.1, read on the forward strand.
GGTAACTTGGCAGCCTATCTTCTTTCATCTAAAATATGTAATTTATGGTTGGTTAATCTTTGGAGATCCTAGTTGTGGTACTTGTGATTGCCCTTGAATTGTGGCCATAGCGGTCATGGAGACAGCCAACTTTTCTATCCTTTTCTCCAATAGGCTGACTTGCTCATCCCTTAAGAGGATAGCCCTGTGCAGCTCATCTATAGCGTTCTCTTCAGTAGAAGGTTGAACGTCATGCATAGATGCAGTGGCCCTGGTCTTGATGACATGAACATCCATGAAATCTTCTTCAAGGTAGTCATTATAGTCAAAATCTTCATCATCATCATCGACAAAAACTCCATGTTCCCGAGCTAACTCAGAAATCTAGACTCTGAGCATTTCAACTTTTTCTTCGATTATCAATTCTCAAATCATCTTAAGATCTGAAGGACCCTGCTGGACATCCTCTACTTGTTCTTTCATCTCACTGGAAATCGTTGTGACGATGTCAGATATTTCGGACCCTGGCTTCATTCCATGATCTTGCCCTACGGGTTCACTGGACTATATTGGTGCAGCAACCTTGGGTACCCATATTTTTCTCTTTGACAATGATGTCTCAGGACGGAGTGTCCTAGCAGAAACATTGGTATATCAAGGAGAAATATGCTCCCCACGGTGTAGACTAGATACAATGTCAGGTAACCTCTTTATCTTTTCCTTTTTAAGAATATTTTTTTGATGTGTGCTTGGTAGGATTTTTGAACCCAGTCTTGACTTTACTGGTGGACAACCTGTGGTAGTGGTAGCAGTAGAATCTGTAGTAATAACGGTAGTGTCAACTCTATTTCCTAGGCGGAACCAGCAGGGAATGTGAGCGGGCAGATTTTCATTTGATTTTTGTTTGGCGGACTTGATGTCCCTTAAAATCTCTTCCTTCATTTGAGGGGATATTGCATGTCCCTCTCGTTTGAGTAACTCACAGACTGAACAACACTCTTTGATAGCTAGTCTCTGAAGGACTGAGCTGACTCGAGTGACTCGAGTGATAGGGGTAGACTTTAGGGGTGGACTTCTTTTTCTCTCTATGTTGTCCATGAAGTGATGGTAACGCAGTAGCAATCTTCTAAACACTCGTGTTCATCAGTGTCCACTAGAGGATGAAATCTACTTCCTCGCAGCAGTGGACCAGCAATGGATATATTTCTGGTAATTCAAATTTCTCTTGGTGAGGCTCTTCCTCGACGGGTGTTTTCTCAGGAGCTTGGGCAATTAGTAGCTTTCTAAATCCTCCTATTGCAATTTCTTTTTTAATTTTGGGTTAGCACTGCAGTCTTTGAACTTGATCCAACTTCAAACACTGAAGGTAGGGCAGCTAATCCTTCAGTTGGATCCTCAACAATCTTTTTTTCTTTTCCCTTGGTAGCGGGAACAACAGACTTGGTAGGTGCCACGACGGTCATGGTCTTGGCTTTCTTGTAGGAAGGGAAGTCCTGAAGACAGTTCAGGTCAAATTCAATAGACGGCTATGACTTTCTTCATGATGAACGAAGCTTTTCTGAGGATGACCTTGAGGTCTTTAAATCTGGCTCCAAACTTAATGGTGGGAGCAACGTTGCGGGCTTCATGGCTTGTCAGTAAGTTGTAGGAAAAAGTCGGCGTTGGGTAGGCCCTTGCAGCAGCTTGGAAAGCAGCTTTAAGAGAAGAAAGCTCTGGGGTTAGCTATATGGCCAAAACACAGCTTTAAGAGAAGAAAGCTCTGGGGTTAGCTACATGGCCAAAACCTTGTAGTCTTAGTGCAAGCACTAAAAATTAATAGAGGTTAATCTGCAGACCACGTAAGTTTTAGTTTGTGGGGATTTTAAAATTTTTAGTAAAAACGTAATTTAAAAGTAGAAAATTTTAATTACTCTAAAGCGAACGTAGCACAACACGAATTTGATTCGCAAAATAACAAATCAAACTTGAAAGAGAGATGTGAAGTGTTTAGGACCCAGTGTGGGATCCATTTATCAATACAAAATGCCCAGCTGGAACTAGTCCACTGACACACTTATTGGGGTCCGACCCCACATGAAGATTCAAAGAGTCCTTAATGGTCTCCTGAACACCTCTGTTCAAAGGTGATTGAACAGGTAGTCCTGAAGTCAAAAGAGTTGGCCATACTTTCACAAGGCAGAAATGGGTAAAACATACCAACGGAAGAAGGGTAATTTTGGTTCATAAGGGACATGAACGCATTACCGATGTATGGAGATAATTTTTCTTTATTTAAATGGAGAGAAAAGCTTTTCCCCAGTGGAGTCGCCATAAGCTGTCGACACTATTTTTGGTTTAGGAAGTTGCCCGTACGAAGCTGTCGGTCACCGAAATTGAATCCCATCGTCTGCTTCAGGCTTCAGAAGGACATTTTAACATTTAGAGAAATATGAAATCAAACTGACCCCATATTTTTAATAGTTTAAATGAAAGAGCGCTATACCTTAAATCCTATATCTATCCCGAAGGATAAAAACAAGACTTGAGGATGAG
>NW_018222141.1:8387-10291 GCF_001263595.1 Phalaenopsis equestris
ACAATTTCCCCTATTTAATATGAAGAATTAATTTGGGTTTATATTAAGATGAATTTGAGAAAAGCTTCCTATAAGGGTAAGCCCCAATAGTTAATTACATCTTAAATGATCAAAGTCATCTAAGAAAACTCTCGTTAAAAATCAAGAAATATTATCTTCAAGGAATTCAAAGGAAAAGACTTTTCAATGAAATCAGACAAAGAGGTGTGAAAGGGGAATTGTTCAAATTTGGAACTTTTTTATTGTAGAATCCAAAGGAAGAAGAACTAGGGGATGACATAGATCCGGAGGAGAACCTTGGTGCCTTCCTAGACTATCCTATTAATTGGCTTAAATTTATAGGAGAAAAATTTAAGTGTTTATTAGTTAGGGCTTACATTAGTGTGAAATAATCACACAAATAGCTTGGAAGATGTGAGGATTTAGGTCATGACGAACGACAACCTCGAATTCCTAAAATGAGTTAGGGCCTATATTGCAAAACATGATCAAGCAAAGGCCTAAAGATAAGTTGAGGATTTATGTTGCATAAGCAAACAACCTCAAAATCCTATGGCTTTGTTGTTTAATTCTAAGGAAGGAAGGGTTTAGCTGGTGAAGACATGATTTGCTGTCAAAGATGGACGTGCTGCCCACCATGCTAGCTCCAAGCTCCTCGCCACGATGATTTTAAGTTTTCTAAGGTGTCAGGTTATAATGTCAAATCAGGTGGCCCTATGGTTATAGTTCTTTAAAAATTTATTAGGACATGTTAAAATTGATTAGAGTGACACCGATTAGGATCCTACGGTTCCCTTGTTTTGGCACCACTATTTTCTATTGGATTCACTTAGTCTAAATGAATTTACTAAACTCAATTTAATGAGTTCCATAATTTCATTTAGACAGTGGAAAGCCTCATTAGCAACTGTAGTTTACCTCCTCCGAGAGATTCTTGATCATCTGATAGAGACATCTTAATTTAGTTGCAATTGTAGTTTTGTGTGATGTTTGTGAAGAAATTTTAAGTTGTTTTATATTTTGATTGTTGTGGTGGTGATATTTATCTTGGTTGATTTAAGTTTTAGTTTTGGTTTTGGGTTTGTGGCTAAACTTGATGGTCTAGTTGGTTTTGTGGCTATCCTGATAGCTTTGCATCGTTGTTTAGCTGGCATCGTTGTTTAGCATGCAAGTTTTGCAAGTATAAAAATTACAAGAAAGACACCACTGCCGACTATAAAAAGAGTACCTGGCGAGATTTCTTAGTCCACCACCTGAAACTCAAAATGCATGTCAGGACATTTTATATGAAACAGGAAAGTGAAGTTTTGGTGACCTACCTAACCTTAGGTCATATCTTGGTGGGTCCTATTAGTTTGATTAAGGATAATTTTGTTAAGCAAAGCATATTAAGTTTAGTAGACCTCTGAGGTATCCTACAAGTTAGGAGAAAGAAGCAAGTCCATGCTTCATTCGAACTACTTGGTGAAAGGACTTGAGCTCATTTAAAGTTGTTGTGTTGCTTAATAATTCACCCTATGAACACCCTAATGCTCAATGAACATTAATGTCCTAATTATCCCTAAGAGTAGGGTAATTATCATTTGTAATTTAATTTTGAAGATTATGTGAATGAAGACCCTTAAAGGGGGCAAGCTAGTGTTGTTGGAACACTTAGCCAAATTTTGGTCCTAATTGGGCTTGTAGTGTTTTAAAGGTCTTAGATTTTAGCTATGTTTTTGTTTTTAATCCTCATTTAATCAGTCTTAATTTAACTTAGATCACTACTCAGCCTTTAAGAGATAGGTGAGTGTCTTAATTAATTTTGAAAATGTTAAGTTTTAGGTGATCATGATTCATTATTTGAATTTCATTTGAACATCAAATAGGAGTATTAAATTGAATTAAATTGATTAATTATTGAC
>NW_018222141.1:10303-11462 GCF_001263595.1 Phalaenopsis equestris
GTATTAAATTGATTAATTATTGACTTCAAAAGTCATACCCCTAAGTCCTAGGTTCATTTTTAATTAATAAACTTTCAAATTTTAATAATTTAGAAATTTATTAATCTTCCCTTTTAATTACGAAAGTGAGGTTGGTTTCTATCAATTAATCCCCTTTTTAATTTAAGTCATACAAACAAGTTAATTAAGATCAGAGGTTGCCAATTTCCCTCCTTGAATTAAGCCTAAATGTTAATTAAGGCCAAATTTCTAAAATTACACTTTTGGCCCTAAGACTCTAACACTTCATAATTTGTCAAATTCAAATCAAATAACTTTGAAATTTTTATCCTACCTCATTAATGGGTCAATTAATACATCAAAGGAGAAAATGTGAATTTTCAAAATTTAATTTAATTTATATAAATAATTTCATGCAAAAAATGGGATTTTCAAAGAAAAATTTCTAACTTGACCAAGGTAAATTCTAATCATTTTAAATTTTTATTGGAGGTAGACCTAGACTAGAGAGCCATTTAGACAAAATATCATGATTTTTTGAATTTTATTTGAATTATTATAATTATTTTAAATTTTTGGGTATTTATTAAATATAAAATATTTTAAATGGGAAAATTAAGTTTTATATTTTTGAAAAATCTCCTTGAGGTCAGAGAACCCATAGAAGCAAATTTTATATTTTTCTTATTTTTATTTGATTTTTTGGAATTATTTTAGTGGAAATCCATTTTTTAGCCTTTAAAAATTATTTTAAGCTTCAAGAAATCCATTTTTTAGCCAATTATTTTAGTGGAAATCCATTTTTTAGCCTTTAAAAATTATTTTAAGCTTCAAAATACAATAACTTTATTTTGAAAATCAGGAAAAATATTACAATTGCTTCTAAATACTTAGAAAATAATTTAGAACATTTCCATATATTTTATTATTTTTTGATTTTTATGAATTTTGAATTATTTTAAATATTTTAAAAATAGGCTAAAAATGAATTTTATATTTTAAATACCATTTTATTTTTATAAAATTTCTCTGATCACAGAGAACTCCAAAAACAAGTTTTCATAATTTTTTGAGTTATATTTTGATTTTTTAAAAATCATTTTAGTGCCAAAAAGGATTTTAACTCAAAAATCAATTTAGGTCATCAAATGGACTCAAA
>NW_018222142.1:0-335 GCF_001263595.1 Phalaenopsis equestris
TGAAACCTTGATTGTTTTAGGGTTATCTATGTGGCTATATGTCTATGAATTGGTCTAAATTTTGTAACTAATCTCATATATAATGAAAATTTTCATAAAATTTTTGAACTTCACACGTTCTCTTTTCTACTTTTGGATTTAAAAATTCCATTAAATTAAAACAAAACTCACACATAAAATGAGTAATCCTTTTCATCATCACAAACTAAAATTTACTTTAATAAATACTCTGTTTTGTTCTTGTTCATGCCAAACTTCGGCCCACAGATGTTTCTTTCTATCGTCTGCAGAAAAATTTCTGGACAGAGGTTGATCTTTGCCTTTCAGGACGGCTG
>NW_018222143.1:0-19341 GCF_001263595.1 Phalaenopsis equestris
GCAAACCCCACACCAAAAATAGTGCCGACACATGTTTATAACATTTATTAAGAGTTTGTAAGCGCTGTGAAGAAACAAATTTAGACCTTAATTGGGAAAAATGTTAAGTTATGGTAGCAGGAGGAATTTTTTTAGGACATCAGATATCAAAAAATGGTGTGGAAGTAGACCCTACAAAAATTCAATTGATCGCTAATTTACCTTACCCAACAAGTGTGAGGGAAATTAGGAGTTTTTAGGACATGCTAGATAGGACATGCTAGATTCAGATTCTACAGGCGATATATTAAAGACTTTTCAAAAATTGCTAAGTCTCTATGTCATTTGCTTGAAAAAGATGTAATTTTTAATTTTGATAAGGAGTTCCTACAAGATTTTAAGCTATTAAAAGAAAAATTAATCATTACACCAATTATTGTTTACCATATTATGAAAAACCTTTTGAATTAATGTGTGATGAAATGATTATGCTATTGGAGCTGTTTTAGAACAAAGGCATGATAATATTTTTGAAGTAACTACTATGCTAGTAGAATGCTCAATGAAGCTAAAATTAATTATACTACCACTTAGAAAGAGTTATTAGCATATGCTTTTGATAAATTCAGATCATACATATTGATTGAGCATACAGATCATTATGCTATTAAATATTTAATGAAAAAGAATGATGCAAAACCAAGACTGATAAGATGGATTCTTCTTTTGCAAGAATTTGACTTTGAGATAGTAGATAGAAAGGGAGCTGAGAATCAAACTGTTGATCATCTATCCAGGCTTGAATTTAAAAAATCACTCTCTTTTAAAAAAAAATTAATGAACATTTTAATGAACATTTTCCAGACGAAGAATTATTTAGTATTAATGAGCAGCATGTTCCATGGTATGCCAACATTATGAACTTTATTTTTAGTGACATTATACCCTATGGAATGACATACAAACAGAAGAGGAAATTTTTATCTAAAGCTAATACTTATTTTTGTGTTGACCCATTTTTATATAAATAATGGAAGGATCTAATTATTCAAAGATGTGTGCCTTTATAAGAAACTTATGAAATTATCAAAAAAGGTCATAATTCTAATTTTGAGGGACATTTTGGTGCTGATAAAACAACATACAAAAGTTTACAATCTGGATTTTATTGGCCTACAAGCTTTAGAGATGTTAATGCTTATATCAAAACATGTGATCAATGTCAACGAGTGGGCAATATTTCTAAGAGAAATGAAATGCCCCTTAATTATGTGTTAGAAGTTGAGATATTTGATGTTTGTGGATTAGATTTCATGGGATCATTTATACCATCTTTCAGAAAGTTATATATATGTATCCAAATGGATAGGAACTGTTGTTTTACCTCAATGTAATGCTCAAAGTGTTTCAAAGTTCTTAAAGATGAATATATTTTGTAGATTTGGGATGTCGAGACTGTTCATAACTGATGGAGGAAGTCATTTTAGAAATATAATAATCGAGAAATTATTAAAGAAATATCATATCAACCATCAAATTGCTACTGCATATCATCCTCAAACAAGTGGTTTGGTTGAATTATCCAATCGTGAATTTAAAAGAATATTGAAAAAATCTGTGAATCCAACCAAAATGAATTAGTTAGTCAAACTTGATTATGATTCGTAGACTTATAAGACTGCATATAGAACTCTTATAAGAATGTCCCCATATAGGCTAGTATTTGGGAAAGCTTGTCACTTACCTGTTGAACTTGAGCAAAAAGCTGTTGAACTTCCTGTTGAACTTGAGCAAAAAGCATATTGCAATATTAAGGAATTTAATTACAAGTTAAAGGATGCTGGTGAGAAAAGACTATTGCAATTAAATGAGCTTGAAGTGATAAGGAATGAATCTTATGAGAGTGCTAAGAATTATAAAGAAAAGATTAAGATGTAAGATGTGGCATGATCGGAGGATATGATCGGAGGATTCTTACCAAAAATTTTGAGTCAGTGCTACAATTTTTGCTATTTAATGCAACATTAAGATTATTTCAAGACAAACTTAAGTCCAGGTGGATGGACCCATTTGTTGTGATAAAAGTTTTTCACTATGGAGCTGTGGATATCAAAGATCCTAAAACTGAGAAAATATTCAAAGTAAATGGTCACAGGCTGAAACATTACTTTTTAGGGGATCAAATTAAATTAAATGATTTTTTGTTATTGGATCAACCAGAATAAGCACTGGTTATGTTGAGCTGACGAAGTTAAACTAAGCGCTTCATGAGAGGTAACCCATAGTTATTTGTATGTTTCTATTTTGAATGTTATGTTGTTGCATTTGATTAAGAAAACTGTGGTAGTATTTTAAATATACAAAGATTTAATAATGATTATAAGGCCTTAATAGATGACTTAGACATGTTATAATGAGTAATTGTATGTTAAGCTGACCTGTGCTACATTAAGCACCGACGCTTAAGTGCCAACATTCGGTACTTAAGCACAGTAGTTAATTAAACGTGCTAAATTACGTTTCTAGAAGATTTAAACATGGTGTAGTGGTTTTTAACGTGGGTTAGTGGTTTAAGAACGTGTCTAGTAGTTTTAAGCTTGGTCCAAAGCTTATAAATAGAAAGGAATGAAGAGAATTCTCACCCCACTTCAATTTTAACCCTAAAATCTAAATGAAGAGTGAGAGATCTTGTAACACTGTCTTCTTGGGAGATTGATATGAAGAAAAAGAAAGAAGCTCATTAGTCAAAGTGCTCAAGAGTTATATAATGGTTTCCTAGCCATTAGTATAGAAGGAATAGCGGAGAAAATCACAAAGATTGAGGCTGACGTGGCTTCAATTGAAGCAAAGGTTAATGAAGTTAACGCACATTTGGATCATATTGGATGACAACTTAAGATGCAATTTAGCCACACAAGTTTTATAGAAGAAGCAGACAATACTATGTATTTGAAAAACAAATGGATTGCAGAAGACTCGACCAGAGTTCTTCACCATTGTCCATTCTATCAGATTTATATGCTAAATGCCTAAGGATAAACTAATGAAAGGCCAGGATTCATTCCACAAGAAGGAGAGTAAAATTAAGTTCTAAGTTTAGTTTTTATTTGTGTTAGGTGTTGTGATGTTAGTATTAAGTTTATTTTATATTTTTTTAGCGTTAAGTTTGTTTATTGTTTATGCTTAGGAATTATCTCATCCAAGACTCTTTGGATTGAGAAATTATGCATCACAAATGTTATTATTTTTTTGTGAATTAATACAAGTGTTTATTTGTGTATAAAATTTTGTGTTGAATTGAATTAGTAAATATTGGTGAATTTTGAGAAAGAGTAGAGTTGAAGGGAAAGAAAATAGTTATTAAAGATTTATAAGATCATTTAAGGGTAGTTGACTTAGGATAGATGTGCATTTCACTTAAAATCAAAAATATCAAAATTCGTGCACTATAGCCTGAGCGCCAAAACCCCTCACTTAAGCACTGGACAACCCGAAAGGTAGGCACCTAAGCGCCGAACCAGTCATCATTAAGTGTTGGTTCACTTAAATCAATTTGCAAATGTTTAAAGGTGAAAAATAAACTCAAAAATGCCATTTTTACCCCCTCGACGTCATCTTCTTCGTTTGAGTTCGCGATTGAGGAGTTAGGGCTTCTTCTATAGTGAAGATTTCTTGGTGGATTCAAAAAAAAATTACTAGATTTGATCTTCTTATGGTAAGAACTTCACTTCTATATAAAAATTTTTTATTTTCACTATGTATTTTGAGTGCATTGTGGATTTGACCAAAAATCACTATTCATGGTAAAAATTTGAGAAAAACCTATGGAAAGCACATAGAAACGATAGTTAATGCTTTTAAAAGTTGAGTATAGTGATTTAATGATGAACTTAGGATTTATTGTGAACTTTATGTGTTTTTTTAGAAATGGCCCCAAGAATGAAGAGGAGTAAAGGGAAGTCCCATTTCAATTTATGCAAGATTTTTAGCACGAAAGCTCGGGATATGTATAACGATGCACCGTAGTCAAGAAAACTGATTCCTGGGAGATGTTTTAAAAGTCTGGAAGGAGTAGTAGAAGATTTGATTATTTGTCGATAGGGGGAACAATTTGTTGTTTTTTTTATGTCACTATGATTTTTATTTTTTGGGAGTTTTATGCGAATATCCTTGAAGCTGAAGAAGATTCAGTCATGGTTTGAATAAAATTAGTGCCTTTTTCCCCTAAGGTAATAAATTTATTTTACCAGTTGCCCCTAGTACGTTGTGTTTTTATTCAAATTATAGTCTGATTGAGGAAGATTTGGATGAGATTATATCATCATTGACCGGTGGAAGAGGACTATGGAATATCACAAATGAAAGAAGAGCCAACTTCCCTACGTCTAAATTAGATGTCACATAGATAGCACGGGACTACTTTATTTCTGCTCGTCTACTACCAAACAACCACCTCAGTGAAGTTACCAGCCTCAACAAAGTTACTAGAGATAGAGCTACCTTGAACTATTGCATTCAGCAGTTCAAGCCAATTGACATTGGATCTTTGATCTATCATACTATCATCAGTTCTGCTAACATTGCCACTACTGCAGGTTTGGTATTCACATCCTTGATCTTTTCCTTATGTGATCAGACATGTGTTAGATTCAATAACTGAGAGGATATATTGCAGCCTCTAAAGCACATCCCAAGTGTTAATGTGAAGTCTTATTCACAACATTTGATATTTGGCTGGAGAGGAGGATTTTCTAATTTTTGGCTGGAGAGGAGGATTTTCTAGAAGTTCAGGTGCCTCTACTTCTCATGCTTCTACCTCACGTGCATCCACATCACAAGGTTGGGCTTCTAGTTCTGATTCACAGTCACACTTATTGTAAAGGATGTTAGATAACATCAATTATACTGCAGACAAAGTATTAAATTTGGAGAATTTTGTAGATCATATAAATGGTTATATGAGAAGACATAGTGATTATGCGAAAAAATTTCACTCTTCTTTGAAAAACCTTATGAGGGGTGATTAAAGTGTAGTTATTCCTTCATATCCACAATATCCATCATATGAGCCTACTGCCTTTTGGGAGAGCAATCATAATGATGATGATGAGGAGGAGGAGGATTAAATTGAGTAGTTTAGTTATTTGTTTATTTATTTATTTTGAACTTTATGTGGTATAGTTATATTGTACAATTAATTTTGCTTTAAGTTTTACTTGTTTAGACTGCTACAATTATTTGTGTTTTATTCTGTTAGACGTTGTTGTGATGTATTTATGTTAAAGTGAGTAGTTATATTTGTTTTTTTGGTAATGATTGTGATAATTGTGTTGTCTAGTGTATTTTGTTAGTTTGTATTGACTTAATCCTGATTTTTATGAAGGTTTAGAATATTACTAACTTTCACTTAAGAACTTCATGTTTAAAATTTTCAATTAACAACCAGGTATTTTCTTTATGTTACAGTTGTGAATTTCTGTTAGTATCCTCCAGTGCATAGAAGCCTAATGAATATCTATATGTTAAAGCTAAATTAAAATTTGGTTAATTAATTTTTACTCTTGTTTTTAATTTTTGTACTTGTATATTTAGGATATGAAAATTCCTCTAAGCATGTTATTTTTCTAAGCATGTTATTTCCTCTAAGCATGTTATTTTTAGTTTTAATTCCTGCTTATATAATATGATGCTAAAATGTTTTATCTTATTAAAAATTCTAAGTTTGGGGGATGAAAAATTTTCTAACTTGAAGTTTATTTATTCTCAAATGTGCTACAAATAAATTTGATTTTGATTTTGAAAAATGATTATGTATATGAAGTTATATTAGGGAAGTAAAATTTTGAATATAGAAATCAGTAGCAAAATTTAGTTGAAACCTATATTAATGAAGAAAACTTAAAGTTAAAAATTTTTAGTGTAGAAATGAAAAATATTTTATCACGATCTTTAGTAGGAGAAATTATATTTTTGAAAAATATAGCAGGGTTAAACTTTTATTTTTAATACTTAAATTTTTTTATTAAAAATAATATTCAAAACTATTATTTTATTTTTAAGTATAGGATTTATATCAAAACTTTGCTTTAGGAAAGGAGTGGTGGAATTCAAAATTATTAAAGGCCTATCTAGATATAGTAAACATCCCCTGAAAAAAAAAAGAAAAAAAAAAGAAAAGAAAAAAAGAAAAAGAAAGTTGAAAAAGGAAGGAGGAGCTTGAGGATTAGTGTCAAATCAAAAATTGGTTCCACATCTGATCTTTTTAAATTATAAGGCTTTAGAAACTCTTAAGCTTAAGGATATTATATAATAAGTATAATTATTCTTAATAAAAAGATTTAAGTGGAGAAGATAGAATGCCTAAACTCTATATTTGGAAAATTTACAAATATTTTTGAACTAGATAGGAACTCATATTTTTGGACTTCTTTATGTTAAAAATTTCTAAACTCTATGTTGGTCTCATTTAATAATAATTATGTACTAATGTTTTTTTTCTAAATTGGACTACTATATTTCTAGAAAAAAAATTAAAATATCTTAAAGAAAATAATTTACATAATCTACTTATTTTGGTTTTGAAAGATTGGAGTGTCACTTGAGCACAAGTAACATTTTAAGTTTTGGGGATTTTGATACACCTAAAAGATATAATCTTTATATACACATTCTTATTGATATTATACTTTAATGTAAGGTATTTATGTGTTTTTCTTTCAGGTACAATCAAATGGATGAAAATTGGTGAAAGGAGTAATAAAGGATAAAATTTGGAGCAAAAATGAAGAAGGTGTGCAAAAAAAATTGTGGCGCCTAAGCACTCAGAACTGACGTTTAAGCGCCAGTAAGACTGAGAAGGTCACGCCTAATAGCCAATAAAACTGAGAAGGAAGCGCTTAAGTACCAAGTATCTCGTGCTTAAGTGCCAGAAGTAATTACATAATGATTCAATGATTTGGACAAATTTTTGAAGTGGTGTTTGAAGAAAGTCTTGGTGAAAACATGAGAAATAGTTAATTGACATGAAATTCAATTGGCTTTTAAAAGGAGCCAACCCTTGGAAGATTCATTGAATGTGAAAACATTTTGAAGAGACACCAAGACACCTTTTGGAAAATTATAAAAGAGGACTTGGATTGGATTGAAGACTCTCTCCTACATCTATCTCCAGTGCCCTAAAGGCTCTCTTACACCGCCCTCAAAGCAGTACCACCATGCCTCTCTCATAGATTAATTAGGATATTTTATCGGAGAGAAGAAGAGAGGAGTTGTATTATGTGCGAGTAGAGAGTATTGTAAGAGAAAGGAAGATAAGAGATTTAAAGGAACTTTAAGAGTTTGGTGGAGAGGATTTGAGATAATTTTTTATCTTTGTGACTACATTTATTTTTATTTTATCCTTCTTGTTTGTATGCATGTTTTCTACTTTCAAAATCACTTTCAAACTTAAGTGTGGTTGTGTTTTCTCTATGTATTTTGAGTAGTTTTCTTTATCTTTTTCCTTAAAATGATAAATGATTAAGTATTGGATGAAAGTTGTGTGAAGTATTAATCTTTAATGCGTGATGATTTTAAAACTTGTATTTCATTTACTTCTTGATTTGGCCAATTAAGATGTTAATATTTTTTATGAGAACATGTAAGATCCGAGACAGTATTGTCTCAGTCAACTAATGGTAGGAATCACATGAAAATGTATGGATGAGAATGTAATTCATATGACTGAGTGCAAATAAATAAGAAAAAATACTTTTAAGGGGGTAGAATTAGAGTACTTTATAGTGACAGACTAAAGCCCCTAATTTGGTTTATAATTTTAGGTTTTGATATGAAATGTTAGCCCCCAGGAATGTTAGCCCCCAGGGAAATGTTAGCCCCCAGGTGGAGGGAAAAGAGGGAACTCTAGAGTGAGCACTAGTATCCTCCCTACATAACATGTCTTTAAGACTATTCAAACTTTAAATTAGTCAATTTTCTGTAATTTACTTTTAAGATTTTCCAACTTCCCTGTGGGATTGATATCTAGGACACCATTAGAGCCCTTTATTACTTGAGCGATAGACATACTTGTGTTGATTTTAAAGGGGATTTGACAGTTTTAAAAAATGTTTTAAAAGATAAATTATTTTCATAAAGAGTATTTTTGTTGGGATTAGTTGGGATTATATTGCATAATTTGTCGTGTGTAATTTCGTAATATTGAAAAATATTTGCAAAATTCTCACACGTAATATTGAAAAATATTTCGTAATATTGAAAAATATTTGCAAAATTCTCACACTAAATCTTCCCGCATCAAGTTTTTTGCACCGCTGTTGGTGAAGTAGCAGAAAATATTAGTATTTTATTTTATTATATTTCAAAAAAAATAAAAAATAAAAAAAGAGTGTTTGTAGTTTTGTTTGAACATTTTCTTATTTAAGTGTGTTTGCTTGTTTTTAATTACCCACTTTACTTAGTTTATGCGTAGTGTAAGTTCTGAAAATTTAATACCTTACAATTCTGAGTTGAAAGAACTGTTAGAAAAATTCAAAAGCAAGAAAAAGAAAAAGATCATTTTAGCAAAATGGCTTACAATTTAAATAATGCTTGAAGTAAAAATGAACATCATCATAGACCCTTAAGAGATTATGCTAATCCTATTGTGGATGAAAATCATTTGAGTATACAAAACCCTAATGTAGCTACCAATTCATTTGAGCATAAACCTACTATTAACCAAATAGTTCAAAACAATCAATTTGAGGGAACACCTACTAAAGATCCTAATTTACATCTTGTCAGTTTTCTAGAAATGTGTGCTACACTTAAATATGATGGAGTATCAAATGATGTCGTCAGATTTAGACTTTTTCCTTTTTCACTAAGGAATAAAGCTAAGATGTGGTTAAACTCCACCTTGATCTATGAGAACATGGGGAGATTTATCATAAAAATTCTTATCTAAATATTTCCCAACTTCAAAAACTGCAAAGCTTAGAAATGATATCACATCTTTTTGTCAATTTGAAGGAGAATCAATTTATGTAACCTGAGAAAGATTTAAAGATATCCTTAGAAAGTGTCCACACCAAGCATTGTCAGATTGGTTAATAATTCAAACTTTTTATAATGGGTTTATTGGATCTCTTAGATCGATAATTGACGTTGTTGCTGGTGCATCATTAATGTCAAAATCATTCGATGAGACATATTCATTAATTGAAGAGATGACTACAAATAATTTTCAATGGCCCTCTGAAGGGGTAAATACAAAAAGATTAGCTAGTATTCATGATTCTGATGTTATATCTATTTTAGCTGCCCAAATAATTGTTATAGCAAAGATGATAGATCAATATGGAATGAATTATTCTCAGATAGCATATGTGCTTGAGGAGAACTCGTTTGGTCAAATGATAGAATCTCAATCTTCTTATGAGACTTTAAATGCAATAAACAATCATTCTAATAACCCTTATGCCAAATATTATAACTTTGGTTGAAAGAATCATCCAAACTTTAGTTGGAGTAACAATAATTCTAATGCTGCAAATCCGCAATGGGGAAACACTACTGCGAACCCATTGGGAAACTCCAACAATCAAGGGAATCAAGCTTATAAACCTTATTACCCCCAGGTTTTAATACTTCTTTACAGAGTAAGGATAAAAATAAGGATAAAAAACTATCAATGAAAAAATTGATATTGCAAATGATTAGTCAATTACAAAGTCAAGGAGCTACTATCAGAAACATGGAAAATCAATTGAGATGTATTGCTACTGCACTTAGAAATAGACCTCCAGGAACATTGTCTAGTAAATGTTGAAGTAAATCATAAAGATCAGAACAAAGAGAAAATTAAAGCTATTCAACTTAGAAGTCAAACAGAATTAAAAAACAGATTTGAACAAGAAGTTGAAGTTGAAAAATATGAGGTGGAAAATGAAAATTCAGGTGAAGATTTTCATTTTGAAGCAGAAAATCCTATTAAACCAATAAAAATCACTATAGAAAGACAAAAATCACTATAGAAAGAAAAATCACTATAGAAAGACCACCACCTCTATTTCCTCACATATTGAAGCAAAAACAGAGAGATAATCAATTTTCAAAATTTTTAAAACTTTAAGGAAATTAACGATAACCATTCCATTTGTTGAAGCTTGGGAACAAATGTCAAGCTATGTGAAGTTCATGAAGGATATGCTTAATAAGAAACGGAAGTTTGTAGATAATGAGACTATTGCACTCAGCAAAGAGTGCAACAGTATAATTCAGAAAAAGCTTCCTAAAATACTTAAAGATCTTGGAAGTTTTACAACTCCTTGTATTATTGGCAAAATATTTTATGGAAAAGCTTTATGTGATTTATGAGCCAGTATTAATATTATGTCATTATCAATTTTTAGAAGGTTGGGCTTAGAAGATATTTCACCTATAATTGTAACTCTTCAGTTAGTTGATCGTTCGATTACCTATATTAAAGGAGTTATAGAATATTTTTTGGTAAAAGTCAATAAATTTATTTTTCCTGTGCACTTTATTGTATTAGATATGGAGGAAGATAAAGAAATTCCTATCATTTTATGAAGACCATTCCTAGCCACTGGAAGAGCTTTGATAGATATGCAGAAGGGAGAACTATCTACACTATGAGAGTTAGTGATCAAAATGTTACATTTAATATTGCAAAATCAATCAGATACCCTCCAAAATAGCAAGAGATTGAATTCTTCATAGTGGATATTAATGAAGATTTAAGCCATAAATATTTGAAGAAGACTTTTGAAAGAGAATTTAAAAGGAATATATGGAATATCAAGATGAGGATAAAATTCAAGATGAATATATGGAAGTGAGAATAGGATATGGATTATGTTCAGGAAAGATTTGAAATGTTAGATCCTATAGAAAGTAGCAAGAATTTGATTACATCTATTGAGAAACCTCTTAAACTAGAACTAAAAATGCTTCCTACACATTTGAAGTATGCATTTTTAGGAGATTTATCTACATTACCTGTTATAATATCCTCAGAATTAACTGATATGCAATAACAATAATTGTTGGAAACTTTGAAAAGATATAAGAAAACTTTAGCATGGACATTAGCTGATATTAAAGGAATCAGTCCTTCAATTTATATGCATATAAATTTATTAGAAGATTAACATGAACCAAGAGCTGATCCTCAAAGGAGATTAAATCCTATGATGAAAGAAAGTAGTAAAGAAATAAATTTTAAAATGGTTAGATGTTGGAATAAAATAGCCTATTTCAGTAAGTGCTTGAGTTAGTCCAAATCACCGTGTTCCAAAGAAAAGAGGTGTGACTATAGTGACAAATGAGCATAATGAATTAATATCAACAAGACAAGTCACTGGTTGGTGCATCTGCATCATCTGCATAGATTGCATCTGCATAGATTATAGAAAATTAAATTATGCCACCAGTAAGCTTCATTTTCCTTCACCCTTTTTGGACCAAATGTTGGATAGATTAACCGGGCATAAATAATTTTAGTTTCTAGATGGATATATTGGTTATCATCAATAACTTGTTGCTCCAAAAGATCAAGATAAAACAACATTTACTAGTCCCTATGGAACTTTTGCTTTTTGGCAAATGCTTTTTGGATTATGCAATGCACCTGCAACATTTCAAAGATTTATGATGTCAATTTTTAGTGATTTGATTGAAAATGGATTGAAGTCTTTATGGACGATTTTCTTTATTTGGAACTTCATTCGAAATATGTCTAAATCATTTAGAAAAAGTTCTGGAACGCTGACTAATCTCATATTGAACTGGGAAAAATGTCAATTTATGGTTACAGGAAGAATTGTGCTCGAACATAAAATTTCAGAAAATGTCATGGAAGTAGATCCTTCAAAAATACAGGTTATATCGAACCTACCTCCACCTACTACAGTAAGAGGAGTTAGGAGCTTTTTAGTACATGTTAGATTTTACAAGAGATATATTAAATAATTTTCAAAAATTACTAAACCTTTAAGCCAACTTCTGGAAAAAGACACAAAATTTGACTTTAATCAAGATTGTCTTAAAGCCTTTGAAATTTTAAAGGAAAAATTGATCACTGCTCCTATAATTGTTTCATCTGATTGGGAGAAACCTTTTAAATTAATGTGTGATGCTAGTGATTATGCGATTGGAGCTGTTTTAGGGCAAAGATATGATAAGATTTTTAAAGTTATATATTATGCTAGTAAGACTCTTAATGATGCTCAAATTAATTACACCACCACTCAAAGAGAGTTATTAGCTATTGTGTATGCTTTTGATAAGTTTAGATCATATCTGATTGGAGCTAAATGTGTTGTGCATACTGACCATTCAATTATTAAATATTTGATGCAAAAGAAGGAGGCTGAACTATTATTAATTAGATGGGTACTTCTGATGCAAGAGTTTGATTTTGTAGTAGTCAATAGGAAAGGGGTTGATAATCAAATTGTTGATCATCTATCTAGGCTAGAAAAAGAAGAAATATTGGACATGGAAAAAGATATTAATGAAATTTTTTCTGATGAACGACTTTATGCTATAAAAGGATGGGAAATATCTTGGTATGTTGATATTGTAAATCTTGGTATGTTGATATTTGGTATGTTGATATTGTAAATTATATTGTTAGTGGTATTTTATCATATTGATTAACAGAACAGTAGGAAAAGAAATTCTTTCATGATGCAAAAATTTTATTTTTGGGATGATCCTTATTTATATAAACAATGTAAAGATTTAATGATGAGACAATGTGTGCATTATAAGGAAATTCAAGAAATTAGTCAAAAATGTCATGATTCTGAATTTGGAAGACATTTTGGGAATGATAGAACTGTTGATAAAATTTTACAATCTGATTTTTATTGGCCTACTCTATTTAGAGATGTTAATATATATATCAAAACATGTGATCGCTGTCAGAGAGTAAGTAATATTTCAAGAAGAAATGAAATTTCACTAAATTTTAATCTAGAAATTAAAATGTTTGATGCATATGGATTGGATTTTATGAGACTATATATGCCCTCATTCGAAAATATATACATATTGATTGTAGTGGATTACATTTAAAAATGGATTGAAGCAATGCTTTACCTCGATGTGATGCTCGGAGTGTTTCAAAATTTTTTATTAAAAATATTTTTACAAGATATGGAATGCCACAATTGTAAGAGTGATGGAAAATTATAATATAATGCATAAAATTGCAACTGCTTATCATCCTCATACTAGTGGTTTAGCAAAAGTATCTAATCGTGAAATTAAGAGAATTTTTGAAAAGAGTGTTAATTCTAGTAAAATGGATTGGTATATTAGATTAGATACTACATTATGGGATATAGGATAGCCTATAAGACACCTATAGGAATGTCCCCTTATAGATTAATTTTTTGGAAGACTTGTCACTTGCTAGTTGAATTGGAGGATAAAACTTATTGGGCCATTAAAGAATTCAATTTCAACTTGAAATAAGCTGGTGAGAAAAGATTATTGCAATTGAATGAGCTTGAGGAAATTAGGAATGGATGTTACGATAATGCGAGAATTTATAAAGAAAAGATGAAAGAATGGCATGATCGGAATAAAAAGAGAATTTAAACATGGACATGAAGTTTTATTATTCAATACAAGATTGAAATTATTTCCTGAAAAAGTGAAGTCTAGGTGGAAAAGGTCATTCAGAGTTATAAAATTCTATCCATATGGGGCAGTTAATATTGAAGACCGCAAGACTGGAAGAATATTTAAAGTGAATGGGCATAGATGAAAATCATATTTTGATGGTAAAAAACTAGCTTATAAAGAGACTGTAATGTTGGGTCACCTAGAGTAAGATTGGGAATGTCGGGCTGATGACATTAAACTGATGACATTAAACCAAGCGCAGCGCATTGTGGGAGGCAACCCATATGTATCATTATTTAGTTTGCTTTTGTGTTCGTTTTGTTTGAAATATTTTATGTATATTTATGTTTAAGTCTGTATGTAGTCTGTGTATTCAATAAAATATTTAGAAACATCTTTATTTGCTTAGTTTTACAGAAAAATTGAGGATTTATTGGATCAAAATCAAAACAACGAAAATATTGGAACTGGCGCATGATGCGCTGATCCCTGGATACTGCTAATATGCATTGTGCAACAATAATTCAGATTATATTTCACTTATATTTCCTTAATTTGTAATAAAACCAAAAACTTGATCCTAAAGAAAAATAAGAATTTAACTTTTAATTTATATATAATACTACACAAGTATACGTATCGTTATCAAGTAATATAGGACTTTTTTATTAAAACTTGAATATTGAACCCGCATGGAGAATACACAATATGCACTATTGAACAACAAACTTTCTATTTTTAATAAAAAGATAATTATCTAAACTAAAGATGATTTTTGCAATAATGAAAAATTAAATATTTTTGGTATTTTCAATATTTTGATAGAACAATAAAAATTTAAAAAGATAACTATAGTTTTTGTAGAAGAAAAACACTAAATACGAAAATATCTTTCTTCTTGTTATGAATCAGTAATAAGTATAGAAATTCTATTGTGAAAATATACAAATTGTGTTGTGCCAATAGGAGCAATAATATTCTTTACCCTTACTAGAGATGCTATAAAGAACATTCGCTAATTTAAAGTTTCAATAGTTCTGAAGACCAACTAGGTAGGGAAGATACTAGCTCTCACTATAGAGTTCCATCGATTCCCTTCACCTGAGGGCTAACATCTCGTATCAGAACCTAAAACAATAAATCAAGTTGGGGGCTTTAATCTGCACTTTAAAGTCCTCTAACACTACACCCTTCAATGAATATTTCCCTATTTATTTGCACTTAATCATATGAACTACATTCTCATTCATAGAACCTCATGTGATTCTTTCCAATTGTTGACTGAGACAATACCAACCCCGTTCTTACATGTTCTCACAACAAAATATAACATCTGGATTGGCCACATCAAGAAGACACTTATCATTTTGAGAAGAAAGATAAAGACAACCACTCAAAATCCATGGAGAAAATAAAACCCTTGAAGTTTCTTTGATTCTCTACTCTTTACAATCACTCAAAATAAAATAACAAAAATGATAAAATAAAAGTAAAAGTGGTGCCTGAAAATCTCTCAGAACTAACTCCCCAAATGAAAACTTTCAAAACTTTCCAATACTTTCAGGACTCTTTTCTGAGTCCTCTCTTATTTCTTTTATAATTTTCCAAAAGGTACATTGGTTTCTCCTCAAAATATGTCTAGATTCAATGTATTTCCCCAAGAGATGCATCTTTTCATGATAATTTTCATCCATAGTGGTTATAACCACCTATTAAGCCAATGGGTGCCTCAAAAACCACTTCAAAATTCACAGAAACTAAATTTACTCGACCAATAACTACTACTAGTGCTTAAGCATGGGGCCTCTGGCACTTAGGCGCAGCCTTCTCTGTTTACCCTGCACTTAGGCGTCAAAACACTTTTGCACATTTTTCACCTATTTGCTCCAAATTTGATCCATTTTCACTCCTTTAAGCATTTTTCACCTTTTTACTTGTACCTAAAAGAAAATTACAAAAATACCTTCCATTAAAGTGCAATATCTTAAAAATATGTATAAAAATGTTGAAGCGTAATATCTCAAAAATAGATATAAAAATGTGTCTAAAAACACTATATATTTTAGGTGTATGAAAATCCCCCAAACCTAAAATATTACTTGTCCTCAAGTGACACTTCAATCTTTAAAAACTAAATATATGTGATATGTATATGAGTTTCTTTAGGAGTTACTAAAATTTTGATTTAGAAATATAGCAGTCTAATTTAGAAAAAAAATATTCAGTAAATGAGACCAACTTAAAGTTTAAAAATTCTTAATGTTAAGAAGATGAAAATATGAGTTTCTATCTCATTCAGAAATATATTGTAGATTTTCCAAATTTAAAATTTAGTTTGTTTATTATCTCCACTTAAAAAATTTCGTTAAAAACAATTTTACTTACTATATTATATCTATAAGCTTAAGACTTTCTCAAGTTATACTTTAAAAAGATCAAATGTAGAACCAATTTTTGATTAGGCACTAATTCTCAAGCTTCTCCTTCCTAGTCCTTCCTAATTTTTTTTCTCTCTTTCTTTTTCTTTTTCTTTTCTTTCTCTTTTTCTTTCCTTTTTCTTTTCTTTCTTTTTTTTTGTTTTCTTTTTCTTTTTCAGGCAAGGATTACTATATCTAGATAGGCCTTTAATGATTTTGAATTCCACTTCTCCTTTTTGACACGCCTAAAAAATGTTTGATTTTTCATATACATTTTATGCTTAATTTTAATGATATTTCCCTTTAAGGAAATGTATTTTACATGTTTTTGTTTAGGGTACAAGAAATGTACTTTTGGAGAAAAAGAAACAAAAATAGTGCAATTTGGAGCAAAAACGAGCAAGAAATGAAATTTTGCCGTATCACCTTTCGATAAGTCTTTCGATGTTTAATCTCTTTTACATATCTTGCATATTTTTGAATGAGATTACACTTTAAAGTAAGGTTGTTTTCATGCTTATTTTGTAGGGTTATTTGTTAGGAACACAACGTAACTGAAATGGGGTGAAACGGAGCTAAAACAGAGCCAAAAGGAGCGAAACGGTGGAGCTACGCAGTCTGCTCGCCGACGGCGCCCAAAAGGCGCCGACGGCGAGATTTACCCGAGAAGACCAAAAAATGATAGAAAAGCTCACCGACCGCCTCGCCGACGGTGCCCTCTAGCCCGTCGACGGCACCTGGGACGACTATGGACAGACTTTTGGCGGTTATGAGCCGAAATTCAACGTATTTGGACGCTTTTTGAAAGGATTCTTGTGGAAACTCTTCAAACTCTATACCCACACTTTAAAAGAACAAATTTAGCTTAGAAAAAGGGGTTTTTTGTGAGATGAATGTTAGGAAAATAGTGGAGAAAGTTTAGGGTTCTTAGAATAGGAGTAGAAATGTAGATTTCTACCCTTTTGGAGAGATTGAAGAGGAGACTTTAAGAGAATTTGTAAGGAGATGTTCTGCATTGCATGGATCGGTGGGAGACTTTGTGGGAGAGATATTTGTCTTTCTTTCAAAAGGAAAAAGCTAAGTATTGTGTTTTTCATTATCTTTTGATTTTTGTAAACACTTATCTAGTGGATTTGCTTTGGTTAAATGAAGTTTCTGTTGTTTTTTCTTCATGCTTTGTGATGGGCTTCTCTTACTCTCTTTTCTTATTTGGAAATAATGGTATGAAAAGATTATGCCGTTGTTTTCATTTTAATTTTCTTTTGTAATGAGTAGAATTCATGTTTAGGATTTTGTGATGCATGTTAGAAGCGGATTTAATTATCTATGTGATGGTTTTTACTTGCACTTTATTTAGTTAAGTTCATGGGAGTTGAATGCAAATAAATAGGGAAATATACTTTGATGGGCGTAGAATTGGAGATTTTAGGGTGACAGACTAAAATCCCCAATTCAGTTCTATTATTTGAGTACTGAAGCGGAGATGTTAGCCCTCAGATGAGGGGAAGGTGGGAGCTCCGAAGTGAGAGCTGGTATCCTCCCAGCCTAGCCACGGATTCAGTAAACAAGCATAGGATTAGTCAATGTTCTTTATGCCTGGACAAAAAGGTAAAGAATAGGATTGCTCCTATTTGGCACATACAATATTTAATACATCTCATTCCTTTATGCTATCCAATTCATTGCATAAGAATACTAGTTTTTATTATCTCAAAATTCTTCAAACCAATTCCTTCAGAAAAGGTGTCTCTTTAGAATTAATATTTACATTTAGTTATAGTTACTATGTTTACATTTAACACTTTCATTTCATTTAGGAGTAGTTGCTATTTAGGAGTAGTTGCTAGATAAAACATCATTTTAATTGACATTCTAAACTAATGACTAGTTATAATAGACTAGAATTTGACTAAGGACCTCTTACCTCGCTTCCCTGTGGGATTGATAAATGGGACTCCACTAGAGCCCTGTATTTCTTGAGCGATACGTATACTTGCATTTGAAATTGTGACTTTACAAAATTATTATAATATAAATCTGGGTTCATAAATTCTTGTATATTAAAAGTTGCATCAAGTTTTTGGCGCCGTTGCCGGGGATTTAAATCTGTTAGTAGTGGTGTCAAATTCTTGTATTTTTAACCATATATAAAGTCGCTGTCAAGTTTTTGGCGCCGTTGCCGGGGAACTTCAGAAAGAACTTTAGGAGAATTTTAGTTGAAGTAATTAGGCTTAGACTTGGAAAACTGTAGTATCGTAAAAACTATTTTGTGTGAAAAGTGTTTTTATATGAAAAAGTGTTGAGAAAAAAAAATTATTTTTATGAAAAATAAGGTGTTTGTGAAAATGTTTTGTTGTGTTGAATATATTTCATTTGTTATTTGTTTAATTATTAATGTATTATTTGTTGTGATGCGTATGCGAAATAAAGGATCTGCAAGACTTATACCTTATGATCCCGAGTTTGAAAAAAAAAAAGAAATACAAAGAGGACTCAAAAAACTAGAAATGGAAATGAAAAACTTGAAAACTAATAACTTGAAAAATCATCATACTTCATTGAGGGATTACGTAAATCCTATGACAGATGAAATTCACTCAAGTATACAAAACCTTGTCGTAGAAGCTGAGTCATTTGAAATAAATCCTGAGACTATCCAACTTGTGCAGAACAATCAGTTTGGGGGAACTCCTTTGGAGGATCCCTATTTACACTTATCAAATTTTATAGAACTTTGTGCTATATTACGTTATAACGGTATGTCAGACGATGTTGTTAGACTAAGGCTTTTTCTTTTCTCACTAAGGGTTAAGGCTAAAATGTGGTTATACTCGTTAGCACCTGGCTCTATTAAAAAAATTGGGAGGAGTTAACTCAGAAATTCCTAGCTAAGTATTTTCCACCTTCAAGGACTGTTGCTACTAAAAGTTAGAAGCGATATTATCTCATTTTGTCAGTATGAAGGGGAATCAATATATGAAGCCTGGGAAAGATTTAAGGAACTCCTAAGAAAGTGTCCACACCATGCTCTGCCCGATTAGTTAATCATTCAAACTTTTTACAATGGGTTAGTAGGATCCCTTAAATTTATAATTGACGCTTTCGCTGGTGGATCATTAATGTCAAAATCATTTGATGAAGCATACACATTAATTTAAGAAATGGCTACAAATGAATTTCAATGGCGCTCTACAAGGGTAAATCCTAAAAAGGTAGCCAGTGTTTATGATATAGATGAGATTTCAATTCTTGCATCTCAAGTTGTTGCAATATCAAAGAAGTTGGACCAATTTGGAATGAACCA
>NW_018222143.1:20288-22003 GCF_001263595.1 Phalaenopsis equestris
ATTGTAGCTTTACAATTCCTTGTGTAATTGGAAAAAAATTATGTGGAAAATCTTTATGTGATTTAGGATCGAGCATTAATGTGATGCCTCTATATATATTTAAAAGGTTAGGTTTAGCCGATATTTCTCCCACTACTATAACCCTTCAGTTAACTAATTGATCTATCATTTATCCAAAAGGGATTATAGAAGATGTGATTGTTAAAGTGGATAAATTTATCTTTCCTATGGACTTTATTGTATTATATGTGGAGGAAGATAAAGAATATCCCATTATTTTAGGTATACATTTTCTTATTACTGGACAAGCTATGATAGATGCGCAAAAAGGAAAGTTAACTATGAATATTAATAACTATGAATATTAATGACCTAATGACCATGAAACCACTTTTGATGTTTTAAAGGCTATGAAATATCGAGCTGAGAGAAATGATGATGATTGTTTTTGGATGGATGAAATTGACTATCTCAGTAAAAACCATTTCCAAAAGAGTTTTAAGATAAGTTAACATATAAGATCAAAATGGGCTTTCATGATGATTCTAAAATGTTGCTTAACGAAGACTGTATGTATTCAGGAGAGGTGTGAAATGATGGACGTTACCAAAAATAGTAAACTTTTAATTCCATATGTTGAAAAATATCACGACCTTAAAATGAATTTACCTCATACAATTTTAAAGCTCACCTATTTGGTGAATTCATATACACCACCAGTCTCTATATCTTCATATTCGACTCAATCACAAGATGAACCTGAATTGAATGATGAAATCAGTAAAAGATCTCCTATGAAAGAGTTATTCAAAGTCACTAAATGGCATATTTCGTGGTAAACAAACAAAATGAATGAGATTCTGATGCTGAGGCAAATTATTAATGCAATTAATAGTTACCCCCTAGAGATTTTACCTAGTGACTCTGAGATAAATCCTACGGAAATGAATTATGAGCAATTTAAAATTATTAAACTGATATTTAGAAGAGAATTTGAGGATTTGTTTCAAAAGAGCTTTGAGTTGAGAGACAAGGACAAGGAAATTGAAAGATAAATGGAAGAAATTCCTAAAGAATTGGAAGATAATTTGAAACAGAATAGTAGCATAGAAGATATTAATCTAGAATCTGAATTATCTACAGAGAATTTGATCCAAAATTTGAGAGATCATGGAGTATCATATAAAGATCCATTTCTTATAAATTTCAAGGATGATATTAATATGCAAATTGAGAAAATTACTAGAAGAATATTGGATCTAGAAATAAATATGAGGAACAAGGATATGAATTAATATGAAAAGGAATAGCTGAAAGAAAATTTTAAATTTGAGGACTTTGTAGGAATCCCTGGATCTGGAAAAAATTGGGCTATTGATCAAGGATTACTTAATTGGAATTTTGATCTAGATAGAATCATTTTTCAGGCTAGCGACGTTAAATCAAGTGCATTAAGGGAGGCAACCCATAGTTATCTGTGTGGTTTCATTTAGTATGCTTAAGAGTCATGATTTTTAGTGTTGTATTGTGTTTGCTTTAGTGTGGATTGATCTGTTTGCTTGATGTTTGGTAGATGTTTGGATTGTTAGTGTTTTGTTTTGCTTTTTGTGTGTCATGAGGGAGATGATTCATTAAATTCTTATTATGATTAGACTTGTATGTTATCTTGTAGTAGTTGGATTGACGAGTCCACTACAACTCGGGTCTCACCCGAA
>NW_018222143.1:22669-24500 GCF_001263595.1 Phalaenopsis equestris
TTTCTGCTACATTTTATGGAATTAAATTGTAAAATATTTAAAAATACAAGTTTGGGGGAAAAGAAAATTTTCTTTTGAAAATAACTAAACTAAATTTTATTTGTCCTTAATTAACTATATTTTCAAAATTAAAGTAACATGACCTTGGAATTGGAGTTTAAATTTAAATGACTAGATTTATGCTTGTAAATATTATGGTAAATTTAGGTAAAAGTTTTTAATAATTAAGAATAATTCTAAGGTTAAAGATATTTGTAATGAAATGATAAGACTATATTTTTCTATTTAAAGCAAATGAAATTGTATTTTTAAAGTATTAAGAATTTTAGAGGTTCATGTAAGAAGAAAAGAATGAAACTTTATGAAAAATTATAAACTAATATGAATTTACAAAATTATTAAAGACTACCCAAATATAGTAATCCTCACTTGGAAAAGAAAAGAAAAGAACAGATTGAAAAGATCCTAAAAGAAAAGAAAAGAAAAAAGAGAGAGAAAAAAAGAGAAAAAGAAAAAGAAAAATGAGTGAGGAGAAGCTTGAGGAGATGCTTAATCAAAAATTGACTTCACTTGAATCAACTTAAGGAAAAGGCTTTATTACATTTTCTAAACTTGTATTGAAGTATTAGTAGCATTACTAATAAAGTTTCTATGAAGTTTTTTTTCATATGAATGTTCTAAATATCATTGATATAACAAATTGCAATTCTTCTTGAAATGAATAGAAATTCAGAAATCTTAAAATTAATTACTAAGTATTCTTAAACTTAGAGTTTGAATCTAAGTTATTAAGAGTATTTCTTAAATTTTACTATTTTATTTTCTAAACTAAAGTATAGAAATTTATAAGTTAATCCCTATCCTAAGTCATATTTTTATGTAGTAAATGGGTTACTTGAGAATAAGTAACATTTAAGTTTGGGGGTCTTGACACGCCTAAAAAATGTTTGATTTTTCATATACATTTTATGCTTAATTTTAATGATATTGCCCTTTAAGGAAATGTATTTTACATGTTTTTGTTTAGGGTACAAGAAATGTACTTTTGGAGAAAAAGAAACAAAAATAGTGCAATTTGGAGCAAAAACGAGCAAGAAATGAAATTTTGCCCTGTCACCTTTCGATAAGTCTTTCGATGTTTAATCTCTTTTACACATCTTGTATATTTTTGAATGAGATTACACTTTAAAGGAAGTTGCGCAGTCTTATGTTTATTTTTTAGTGATATCTGTTAGGAACACAACGCAACTGAAATGGGGTGAAACAGAGCTAAAATGGAGCCAACCAGAGCGAAACGGTGGAGTTGCGCAGTCTGCTCGCCGACGGCGCCCAAAACGGTGCTGACGGTGAGATTTACCTGAGAAGACCGAAAAAATGACAGAAAAGCTCACCGACGGCCCCCTCGAGCTCGCTGACGGCGCCCGGGACGACAATGGACCGACTTTTGGCTGTTATGGGCTGAAATTCAACGTATTTGGACGCTTTTTGAAAGGATTCTTGTGGCAACTCTTCAAAATTCATCCCTACACTTTAAAAGAACAAATTTATGTTAGAAAATGTGGTTTTTTGTGAGAGGAATGTTAGGAAAACTATGGAGAAAGTTTAGGGTTTTTAGAATAGGAGTAGAAATGTAGATTTCTACCCTTTTGGAGAGATTGGAGAGGAGATTTTAAGAGAATTTCTAATGAGATATTCTAGCATTGCATGGATTAGCGAGAGACTTTGTGGGAGAGATATTTGTCTTTCTTTCAAAGGAAAAAAGCTAAGTATTATGTTCTTCATTATCTTTTGATTTTTGTAAACACTTATCTAGTGGATTTGCTTTGGTTAA
>NW_018222143.1:24847-27067 GCF_001263595.1 Phalaenopsis equestris
ACTTTGATGGGCGTAGAATTGGAGATTTTAGGGTGGCAGACTAAAATTCCCAATTCGGTCCTATTATTTGAGTACTGAAGCAGAGATGTTAGCCCTCAGACAAGGGGAATGTGGGAGCTCCGAAGTGAGAGCCGGTATCCTCCCAGCCTAGCCACGGATTCAGTAAACAAACATATGATTAGTCAATGTTCCTTATGCATGGACCAAAGGGTCAAGAATAGGATTGCTCCTATTTGGCACATATAACATTTAATGCATCTCATTCCTTTACGTTATCCAATTCATTGCATAAGAATACTAATTTTTATTATCTCAAAATTCTCCAAACAAATTCCTCCGGAAAGGTGTCTCTTTAGAATTAATATTTGCATTTAGTTATAGCTACAATGTTTACATTTAACACTTACATTTATGAGTAGTTGCTAGATAAAAAATCATTTTAATCAACATTCCAAACTAATGACTAATTATAGTATACTAGAATTTGACTAAGGACTTCTTATCTCGCTTCCATGTGGGATCGATAAACGGGACTCCACTAGAGCCCTGTATTACTTGAGTGATACGTATACTTCTGTTTGAAATTGTGACTTTACAAAATCATTATAAATATATAAATCTGGGTTCATAAATTCTTGCATATTAAAAGTTGCATCAAGTTTTTGGTGTCGTTGCCGGGGATTTAAATCTTCTAGTAGTGGTGTCAAATTCTTGTATTCTTAGGTATATTAAAAAGTCACTGTCACTTTCATAAAGCAAAGTTTTGATATAAGTCTTTTACTTATAAATAGAATAATAGTTTTGAAAATTATTTTAATAAAAGAATTTTAAGTATTAAAAATAAAAATCTAAATTATCTAAATTTTTCAAAAATACAATTTTTCTTACTAAAGATAGTTACTTATATTAAAACTTTTTAACTTAAAGTTTTTCTTCATTACTAAAAATTTTAACTAAATTTTCTTGCTCATTTCTAAAATCAAATTTTACTTCCCTAATATAACTTCATATACATAATCAATTTTTTTCTTTTCAAATTATAGCACAGTTGAGAACAAATAAATTTTCAGTATTGAAGATATTTTTCATCCACCCAAACTTAAATTTTTAACAGATTAAATAGTTTAGCATCAGATATATATATATATATATATATATATATATATATATAAGGAGGAGTGAAAATTTAAAATAACATACTAATAGAAATTTTTAAACCCTAATGGTACAAGTATAAAACTAAAAATAGGAGTAAAATTATTTTTTGATCTAATTTTCTATATTTTCATTTCAATTTAACATGTAGAGATTCAATAAACTTCTAAACACTGGGTATAAACAGAAAAGTAAACTAACACGCTAACTTGATTTCACGATCTGAGCATAAAAACAAACAAAATAACATGATAAAAGAAAAATATAGCAGTTTCAGAAATTTAAATTTAAGATCTAAGTTAGCTAGATTTTTAAACTTTTCAAAAGACATAGAATCAAGTTCAATTCTAATCTAACTAAAACAGTATTAAACACACATCAACAGTACTACCCTAAAATGTTAAAACAGGCCACTAACAAAACACAACATCATAATAACAATATAGAAGGTCCCAAACATAACATAGTACATAGTCTAAATCAACACAAAACAAATGTAGCAGTACTACATCACATAGTTTTCAACATAAAAAAACATAAAAATATCTCAATCCTGCTCCTCATCCTCAGAATCACTGCTATACCACTTTTCTGCAAACTCATAATCAGGATATTAAGGATATGGAGGAAATTACACTCCTGGGTCACCTCTAATCAGACTCTCCAAAGATAAGTGGAATTTCTCTTCATAATCACTCTTTCTCCTATAATACTTATCAGTATGATCTGTAAAATGCTCTAAATTGTGTACTTTATCAGCGGTAAAGTTGATATTATCCATCATCTTCTGCAATAACTCATCTCGGGTATCAGTAGACTCACCTCAAGATGTAGAAGCACGTGAGGTAGATATTCTAGATGTAGAAGCAACAAAGGTAGAAGCAGCAGATGTCTCCATTCCATAGCTTCTAGAAAATCCTTCTCTCCAGCCAAAAATTGAATGCTCATAATAAGTCTTCACATTCAGCTTAGTGATGGGCTTTAGAGGTAATAACACTTCCTCCCAACTATCATATTTAACTGCAGCCTGCTCACATAAAGAAAAGATCAAGGAAGCAAATCCCA
>NW_018222143.1:29106-29686 GCF_001263595.1 Phalaenopsis equestris
TAAACGCCAGTGCACATTTTTGCACTAGTCAACTTAACATCCAAATTCTCATTTTAACATGTCTAGATCACTAAATAAAGTCTAAAAATCAATACTAACACATAATAGTCTCAAAAATACTACCCAATTTTCTTAATCACACATAAAACAACAATCAAAATAAAAATACATAGATAATTATGGGTTGCCTCCCACAAAGCGCTTGGTTTTACGTCATCAGCCCGACGTAACCAGTGCATACTATGGTTGACCCAACATCATTCAATCATTTAATTTAAGTTGGCCACTTAAAAAGTATAATATCATCACATGACCATTCACTTTGAATATTTTATCAATTTTAAGTTCTTTGATATCCACAACTCAATAGGGATAAACTTTCATCACAATAAATGGGCCCATCCACCTGGACCGTTTTTCTTGGAAATAATCTTACGCTTGAATTATAAAGCAAAAGTTGTTGCTCTTGCTGAAAATTTTTAGTAAGAATCCTTCGATCATGCCACATTTTCATCTTTTCTTTATAAATTTTGGCACTTTCATAAGATTCATTCCTTATCTCTTCAAGCTCATTTAATTG
>NW_018222143.1:29836-32093 GCF_001263595.1 Phalaenopsis equestris
CAGTCCTATAAGCCCACAAAGCATAGTCAAGTTTGACTGACCAATCCATTTTTGTTGGATTCACAAATTTTTTTCATAATTCTTTTAATTTTCCAATTAGATAATTCAGCCAAACCACTTTTTTGAGGATGATAAGTAGTGGCAATCCTATGATTTACATTATATTTTTTTAAAATTTTTTCCATTATGATATTTCTAAAATGACTTCCCCCATCAATATGATAACTCTTGGCATCCCAAATCTACAAAATATATTCGTTTTCAAAAATTTTGCAACACTTTGAGCATCACATCAAGTTAAAGCAACAGCTTCTATCCATCTGGATACATAGTCCGCTACTAACATAATATATAAATTTTTGAAAGATGGTATAAATGGTCCCATGAAATCTAATCCCCAAACATCAAATATTTCAACTTCTAGCATATAATTGAGGGGCATCTCATTTCTTCTAGAAATATTGCCTACTCTTTGACATCTATCACAAGTTTTGATATAAGCATTAACATCTCTAAAAATTGTAGGCCAATAAAATCTAAATTGTAAAATTTTGTATGTTGTTTTATCACACCAAAATTTCTCCAAAAATTAGAATTATGACATTTTTGGATAATCTCATAAGTTTCTTCTAATGGTACGCATATTTGAATAATCAGATCATTTCCTTGTTTATATAAAAATGGGTCATCCCAAAAATAAGTCTTAGCTTTAGAAATAAATTTCCTTTTCTGTTGGTATGTGTTGGTATGTCATTGGTATGTCATTCCATAGGGTATAATATCACTAACAAGAAAGTTCACAATGTTGGTATACCACATAACATACCACTCATTAATATTGAACAATTTTTCATCTAGAAAATGTTCATTAATTTTAGTTTCAAAACAGAGTGTTTTTTTTTTAATTCAAACCTGGACAAATGATCAGTAATTTGATTTAGAGTGTTTTTTTTTAATTCAAACCTGGATAAATGATCAGTAATTTGATTTTCAATCCCCAATGATCTTTCCTAGTGGAAAGAATTAATTTTCTATAATCAATGTATATCCGCTACCCTGTAACCTGTCTAGTAGGTATTAAATCATTATATCCATTCACCGTTATATTTACTCCTCCTTTCTTAGGAACATAATGAATTGGACTAACCCATGCACTATTTGAAATAGGGTAGATAATTCCAGCATCTAACCACTTTAAAATTTTGTTCTTTACAACTCGTTTCATAACAGGATTCAATCTCCTTTGCGGATCAGTTCTGGGTTTGCGGTTCTCTTCCATATAAATTCTATGCATACAAATTGAATGACTAATTTCTTTAATATCAGCAATTGTCCATAGTTTCTTTAATATCAGCAATTATCCATATGCTTTCTTAAAATTTTTCAGAATTTTCATCAACCTTTCTTTTTCTTCCATCATTAATTTTGAGAAAATTATAACTGGTAAATTAGAGGAATCTCCTAAAAAGGCATATTTTAAATGATCACGAAGTAAATTCAACTCTAGTTCTGGAGGCCTTTCAATAGATGGACAAAATGATTTATCTTCGTCTATCGTGTCCAAAACTTCAAAACTTTCTCGAACATAGTTTGAATTTTCCTTAACTTCACATTGATTTAATTCCTCTTCTTGCTCGTGTTTCAAATCTTTTTCTTCTGATTTTTCTTCATAAGTAGTTCTAAAATGGCATTCACTTAGATATCTTATAACATTCATTATCTTTACCTTTTGCAGGGTATTTCATTGGTTTTGAAATGTTAAAAGTAACAGTTTGATCATTGACGTGCATTGTTAATTCCCCTTTCTGCACATCTATATTGCTCTTCCTGTGGCTAGGAAATGACTCCCTAAAATGATAGGTATATCTTTATCTTCCTCCAAATCTAGCACAATGAAATCAACAGAAAAGATAAATTGATTCACTTTCACTAGGACTTCTTCTATAACTCTTTTAGGATAGGTTATTAAATGATCTGCTAACTACAGAGTTACTGTAGTAGGGGTTATTGCTCCTAATCCCAATCTTTTAAATATTGATAATGGCATAAGGTTAATGCTTGCACCTAAATCACATAAAGCTTTCCTATAAAATCTATCTCCTATGGCACATGGAATCGTAAAGCTACTAGGACCTTTAAGCTTTCCAGGAAGCTTCTTCTGAATTATCACACTGCACTCTGCACTAAGTGCAACAGTCTCATTATCTTCAAACTTCCTTTTCCTGTTGAGAATATCCTTCATAAACTTTACATAGCT
>NW_018222143.1:32622-33992 GCF_001263595.1 Phalaenopsis equestris
GTTAAAGTTGGGATGGTTCTTCCAACCTGGGTTATAATAGTTTGAATATTGGTTATTCTGCTTATTATTTATGGCATTGAAAGTTTCTAATGATGCTTGAGAATCTACCATTTGGCCTAATGAATTCTCTTCAATCATGGAAATTGGTTTAACTTCCATGAAATGGCAACAACTTGATTTGATAACATGGTAAATGCATCAGTTTCATTAATATTGGCTACTTTCTTAGGATTTACCCTCTCAGAAGGCCATTGAAATATATTGGTAGTCATTTCTTCAATTAAAGCATAAGCGTCGTGAAATGGTTTTGACATCAATGAACTAGCAGCAGCAGCAACGATAATTGTTCTAAGAGATCCAACTAATCCATTATAAAAAGTTTGAATTATTAACCAATCTAGTATAGCATGGTGTGAGCACTTTCTTAAGAGTTCTTTAAATCTTTCCCATGCTTCATAAATAGATTCCCCTTCAAACTGATTAAAAGCTATAATATTATTTCTAAGCTTTGCAGTTTTTTATGGTGGAAAATATTTAGCAAGGAATTTTTGTGCTAAATCACCTCAAGTTCTTTTAGATCTAGGTGCTAACGAATTCAACCACATCTTAGCTTTATTCCTCAGTGAGAAAGGAAATAACCTAAGTCTTATGATATCATCTGATACACCATCGTATTTAAATATAACACAATTCTAGAAAATTAGCAAGATGTAAATTTGGATCTTCACTTGATGATCCCCTAAACTGATTATTTGATACTGTTTGGATAATAGCTGGTTTAAGCTCAAATAAATTAGCTACTACAGTAGGTTTTTGAATACTACAATGAAGTTCATCTACAGTATGGTTGACATAATCTCTTAAAGGTCTAAACTCTTGATGCATTTCAGCATTTTGATTATTTTGGTCTGCAATTTCTGTAATTTTTTTTGGATTTTTCAAAATTTATAACTTTTTTTGGTTTTCTCATTTTTCTAATAGTTCTTTCTAATTCAGAATCGTAGGGCACTAGTCCTTCAGAACCTGAACTATGTATACACAAACATAAAATAAAATAAAATAAAATAAACAAAACAAAATAAGATAAGATAACTTAAAGTTTAAATAAGACTTTCTAAAAATAGAAAATTGCTTTTAAAATCAATTTCTCCCCGGCAATGACGCCAAAAAACTTGATCCCTGGATACTACTAATATGCATTGTATAACAATAATTCAGATTATATTTCACTTATATTTCCTTACTTTGCAACAAAACCAAAAACTTGATCCTGAAGAAAAATAAGAATTTAACTTTTAAT
The DNA here is from genome assembly GCF_001263595.1 of Phalaenopsis equestris. Classification (NCBI taxonomy): domain Eukaryota; kingdom Viridiplantae; phylum Streptophyta; class Magnoliopsida; order Asparagales; family Orchidaceae; genus Phalaenopsis; species Phalaenopsis equestris. Next base: position 33,923 of record NW_018222143.1, read on the forward strand.
TTATATATATTGGGATACTACGCAAGTATACGTATCGTTATCAAGTAATATAAGACTTTTTTATTAAGAC
>NW_018222143.1:34020-34598 GCF_001263595.1 Phalaenopsis equestris
ACGCTATATGCACTATTGAAGAGAGAGAAAACTTTCTATTTTTAATAAAAAGATATTTATATAAACTAAAGATGATTTTTGCAGTAATGAAAATTTAAATATTTTTATTATTTTAAAGTTCAATTCTTCTTGTAATTTTTGATAATTAAAAATAAAGTAACTAGATATTTGTAAGATGAAGGAAATATAAATAAAATATATTTTTCCTTATCATGAATCAGTAACAAGTATAGGAATTTTGTTGTGGAAGTATTCTATTTGTGTTGTGCTAAATAGGAGCAATAATATTTTTTACCCTAACTAGAGATGCTATAAATAACATTGACAAATTTAAAATTTGAATAGTTCTGAAGACCAGCTAGGCAGGGAAGATACTAGCTCTCACTCTAGAGTTCCCTTGATTCCCTCTACCTGGGGCTTAACACTCTCATATCAGAACATAAAATAATAAACCAAGTTGGGGGCTTTAACCTGTCACTTTAAAGTTCTCTAACTCTACACCCATCAATGAATATTTCCCTATTTATTTGCACTCAATCATATGAACTACATTCTCATTCATACAACCTCATGTGATT
>NW_018222143.1:34720-59022 GCF_001263595.1 Phalaenopsis equestris
CATGGAGAAAACAAAACCACATTTTAGTTTAAAAGTAGAAATCATCATTATCAAACCAACAAGTCTCAATTAAAACCAAAAGTAGTAGTCTCAAAACAGATAGATAAAAACTTATCTCAAGTACTCCACTACTCTTGAAGTTCCTTTGATTATCTTCTCTTTACAATCTCTCAAAATAAAATAATAAAATGGATAAAATAAACGTAAAAGTGGTCCTTGAAAATCTCTCCGAACTAACTCCCCAAATGAGAACTTTCAAAACTTTCCAATAGTTTCAGAACTCACACTATTTTGACCTCTTCAGAACACTTCTCAAAGTCCTCTCTTCTTTCTCTTATAATTTTCCAAAAGGTACCTTGGTTTCTCTTCAAAATATATCTAGTTCGATGTATTTCCCCAAGAGATGCATCCTTTTTAGATAAATTTTGTCCATGGTGGTTATAACCACCTATTAAGTCAATAGGTGCCTCAAAAACCTCATCAAAATTTGCACAAACCAAATTTACTCAGCCAATAAATGCCACTGGCGCTTAAGCGCGAGGCCTCTGGCGCTTAGGTGCGGCATTCTCTGTTTAACTGGCTCTGAAGCATATCTTTTGCAAATTTTTCACCTTTTTGCTTCAAATTTAATCCTTTTTCACTCCTTTAAGCATTTTTCACCCTTTTTACCTGTATCTGCAAGAAAAACAAAAAAATGACTTCCATTATAGCTTAATATCTAAAAACTAGATACAAAAAATGTGTCTAAAAATATTATATATTTTAGGTGTATCAGTAAATTCCTATAGTTTTTAATGGATGATTTTTTAGAACAAAGCATAATAAGTTCAATTATCATTGAAAACATCTAAAAGGTCATTAAAGTGTTTAATGAACAATCCCTAATAACTTTTAAATCCTTTTGAAGTGTTTTAAGTTCATTTGAACCTATTATATTGTTCAATTGATCATCCCAAGTTTTAAATTTAGTTTCAATGAATTAATACATCCTATGCTCAGTGAACCTGATATTTTGATTATCCATTTTGATTATCCCAATTTGATTATCCCAAGAGTGGGGTAATCAGGCAGTCACTTGATATTTTTCTTAAGAGTTATGTAAATGGATGCCCTTAATGCAAGTTTAAGTCATTAAAGATTTTGTACTCACCTCTAAAGTTGGACTTGTAGTGTTTAAAGGTGTTAATTATATGTTTTATTAACTTTTCTAAACCTCATTATACAAGTTCAAATATCAAGCCTAGCTAACTACCAAACCCTTTATAATTTTTACGGTTGAATTTGCAATTATTAAAAGATTAATTTAAGTGGAATATATTCTTATCAAAAGATCGTACTATCACCAATTATAGGCTTCAAGTAAGTGAATTATTGTCTTCCTAACTTAAGCCCATAACTTTAGAATCATCCAATTAGATTGACTTCCGATTCATGATAATTTATAAAATTACAGTTTCACCTTTGTCAGGATAAGGCGATAAGTTGGTTTCTAACTTTTAACCCATTAGATTGCAAACATCCAAAGAATTCATTATAATCAAAATTACATATTTATCCCTTTGGTTAATTCTAAATTTTGATTAAAGCACCAAAATCTAAAATTACCATTTTGCCCCTAGGGCTCTCTGCTTCATAACTTATCAAACATAATTTAAATGACGTTGAAATTTTTAGAGTACCTCACTCATGGGTCAATTAAAATATCAGAGAAGAAAATGAGATTTTTTCAATTTAAATTTAATTTAAATAATTATTTTAACTTAGAAAACAAGGTTTTCAATATTGATTTATTTAACTAATCAAAGTAAATTTTTTTGTTCTTGAGAAAATTATTAGAGGTTAACCTAGGTCAGAAGATCACTTGGATAAAATTTTATAATTTTTCAAATTATATTTTAATAATTATAATTATTTATTGATTTTAATAAATAGAAACTATGTTTCATTACAAAAATTACTTTGTATATCTTTATTAAATCTCTCTGAGTCTAAAAAAACTCAGAGAAACAAATTTTTTTTTTGTGATTCTTAATTTATTTATTATAATTATTTTAATGGAAAATTAGAGAAAATATATTTTTAGCATTTAAAAATTTATATTTAACTTAGAAAAATTAGAAAAAAATATTTTAATGAGTTCCAAGTGATCAGAAAGTAATTAGGAATAATTTGCCACTTTTTCATATTTTTAAAAATTTTATTATTTTTTTATTATTTCAAATTCAAAAATAGACTCAAAAATAAAGTGTTTATTTAAAAATAATTTTTATTTTTCCTAAGTGCCCCTGATCACAACGAACTCAGAAAACTACTTTTCATGATTTTCCTAATTATATTTAATTTATTAAAATTATTTTAATGCCAAAAATGTCATTTTATTTAGAAAATTATCTTTAGTGATAAAACTTAATCAAATAAATTTTAGAATTTTAGAGTGAGTTAAAATAATCATTATTTAAAGTGTGGAATTGATTTTAATAATTTTTTAAATATAATAAATTTATTTTAATTTTAGTGAGCTTTTAGTGTTTAATTAATTATAGTAATTTACATAAACATTCAAACTTAGATTATAATTTTATAGAAGTCCTCTAAAGACAAGAAACCTACCAAAATATGTCCCATAATATTTTATTTATATTTTAATCTATATAATTATTTTAAGAAAAATAGCCATCTAAACTTAGAAATTAGGATTACATGTGTAGAGATGTCTTCTGACTATGGAATAATTATAAAACATCTCTACTGTCATGAGGAACAAACCCCTAAAGTCTCAAGCCATGATGATTATTATATGTTTAATTAAAATTAAAATATTATAAAGAGTATTTAATTAATTAAAAATCAAAGACTCGTCAAATAGTTTTTTATTTTCATTCCACATTATTTTCCTCTATTCACTGAGCAATAATTTATTTTTATTTTATTTTTTTGATTTTTCTACACCAAGTTATAGATTTTTTAAGATTTGGAATTAAAATAAATAAAAATCCTAATTTTCTACTTATCCAAGTCAGCTACCACCTCAACCTACAGTGCTCCGAAGCTCTGCATGTGGCTCCTTCATTCGACGCCGCCATCTAACTCAGCGCCTCGTCAGCCCAGCACTTTTCATTCCATTCGTTCATCTGACACGATCACAACCATTACGCCGATATAAGCGCAAACCAATGACTCTCCGTCATCATCCCCGATAGCAAGAACCCATTACCCGCTCGATTTCAAACCCTAAGACCTCGCTCGATACACAACCAAATCACTTCTAGTTTGTTCCTGCATCTTCATCTGCTCAAGACAAACACATCTATACGGCTACATGCATATGAAATTAAACTTTTTCTTCACAAAGGCCTAAACTGAGCCAAAAATTAGGGTTTAAGCTTTATAATTGAGGCTGAGAGGGGAGGCCTCAATCAGATGCTTGTGGAAGCTTTAGTAGAGTCTGACAAACTTCATGGAAGTTTCTCTCTACTCTAGTGAATGCTCCAAGTATGAGTTTAGTGAATTGGGGGTGAAGCCTTGGTCAAAAGCTGGTTTAGGGTGCTCAATCAAGGGGGATTTCAATGAAAATCTTCCTCTCTTGCTTGAGGGATGCTCAAGAGTAGTTTAATTTGGAGTTTGAGGGGTTTTGGAAGATGGATAGAATTTTTTCGTTGTTTTGAGCTCAGAAATTGAGCTCAAACAGCAGGGAGGATGGCTAAAATGTGGTTGGAATGGGCTTAGGAGGTCGTGGAGGAGCTCTGGAATCAATTTGGAAGATTTTCCCCAAGGAATTGAGCACACTCTCTATTTGGCTGTGAGAGGGTGGTATTTAAATAGAGGAGCTTGGGGTGGCTGGCTGGGCCTCAATTCAGGTGCAAAGGCTTACTGAGGTTGAGGTCTGAGTGGCACCAATGACCAATTCGAGTTGGACACGTTGGCTTGGTGCAATGGATTTGATTTAAGGTGGGGTGGCTCTTAATTTTGGGGTTCTCCGGTGACTAGGTCGGCCGACCAGGTGATCCAGTGGGACGTTTAATGATGATTAACTCTGAATGGTTAAGGGTGACAAAGATATCTTAGATTTAAACAAATATGAGAAGAGATCCTCTAAATTAAGGGACCTTTGATCAATGGCTCATGTATGGTGGGCTAGGTTGGGCTAGCTTGATCCCTAGGGCCCAAATGTTGGCTGTGGTGGCTATGGTTTGATCAATTTGGCTAGGCTTGGTCACAAGCATGGCTTGGGTTCAAAATCATGTCATGAGCTTGGATTTGAGTTCGGGTTTGGATAGACTTTGAATTTGGCTCAATTTATTGATCAAATTGGTTTTGATAATTGTCATAAGGAGTTTGGAAAAGGAATTGAGTGATTTTGAATTGATTTGGAAGGTCAATTTGGTGAGATTTGAGCTTTTGGTCAATTTGAGGCATTTAGGTTAGAATTGGGTTTGGATTGGGCTAGGGTTTGGATATGGTTCAATTGATTGATCAATTTGATCTAAAAGATTGTCATGAAGAGTTTTGGATATCAATTGGGTGGTTTTGGATATCAAGTTTTGGATATCAATTGGGTGAAAATTTTGGAGTTCTGATGTTCAATTTGGGAGATTTGGACTTTTGGTCAAAATTGGGGGATTTGGCTTAAGTTGGATTTGGGTGAGTTTTGAGTTCAAATTTGGGTCAATTGATTTTTCAAATAGACTTATGGAAGTGTTATGAAGAATTTGGAATTCGAATTTGGAGAAATTGATTTGATAATGGAGTTCAATTTGGGGAGTTTAAGGGTATGGCTAAATTGGGGATTTTTTTTAGCTTGCAATTAAGCTTGGAATTGAGTTTAATTGGGCTTGTATTTGATTTCAATTAGGACTGGTTATGATGAATTTGAGTTTGAAATTAAACTTGGGGGAGATTACAATCAATTTGGTGGAAATTGGGAGTGCATTGGGGAATTTGGGGGTTTAAAGGCAATTTGGAGATTTTGGTCAAAATGGGTCACTTTGGCCAAATTGGACTCAATGGATGGTCAAGAAAGGTTTTAGGAAACATTTGGAGTGATTTTGGAGATTTGTGGAATTTTTTAAATTTTTTGAATTTGAAAGGTATTTTGGTAATTTGGTGAAGTTTGGGGTTGATTGTGGATGTTAATCATGAGGTCACCCTATTTGAGCCATGAGACCAAGGGAATTCTCATTTTGGATCCTTCATGTGCTAGTCTTAGCCAAACCCTAGCCTAAGGCTAATGGTTTAGGGTCCACCCAAATGAGTTTCCAATATAGTAGGGGATCAAGCTAGGTATGTTTGGGTTAGGGTTTAGGCTGTGAGTGCAGGTTCAAGTGTGTGTGTGTGCAGGTCTGACCAAGACCACACCACCTAGGGCTAACCCTAAGGCCAAACAGTCCTATGGGGACTCCTCTTCAAATCCCTCATATTGTTCCCACCTACTAAGTGCTAGAGGTTAGAACCAATATGTAGAACTTCAAGATGAGCAAATAAGAGTTTAAAATTTCTTTTGGTGAGGGTACCATCACTAGTTCTCTAGGAATAGTCAACAAAAAAGTCCTATGGATAGATCATAGACTTCTAAGGAAGAAAAACTAGACCTCAACCAAAAGTGAGGTCAACAATCATCCAAATGTAAAAAGAAAAAAAGTATATATGAAAAATATTAATTGAGAAGCCTTACCAAAGATTGATTTTACTACCATCTCTTCCTAAATTAAGAAAAAAATTCCACAATCTTCCTCAATTTCTTGAATGGTATAAATTATTAGAATGTATCTAATGGATATGCTCTATTCTTATTGTTTGGCATTTACTTTGTTCTAGTTGATATAAACTAACTTCTTTTTGAAATGGATGTGAAATTATAGTTTGCTTATTGAGTTTAAATTTTTTAAAGCTTATGAAATGAACTTAGTCATAAGAATAAATGCATTGATTTAAGTATGGAACCTTTGAAGCAAGAAGCAGGTAGCTTTGCATGATACCCACTCCTTTGAGTTAGTTAAATCACTATTTAAATTGAAGTGTTACTTGGGGATAAGTAACTTTTATATTAAGGAGGTTTTGATGCATGAAAAAGTTAACCAAAATTTAAGTTTATTTTATACATTTCTATTGATGATATTGAACTTTAAGAAAGTTGTTTTTGAGTTTATCTTGTAGGTACAATAGATAATTAAAGTGAGGAAACCTGGAGAGCACTTGAAACTAAATGGTGAAAAGTGTCACTGGCACCTAGGCGCCAATCTCTGCCTTCCAAACCTGAGCAGTTGACTAGTAGGTGTCAACCATTGGGCACCTAGGCGCTGCAATACCAACGCCTAGGTGTCAAACCTTTAGCCGCTTACGCGCCCATGCAGGATTCAACAAATCGAGAGCTTGGCTCCTGCAACAATTTTGGGTAGTTTCTACAGTTCAAGTGTTTGGTCATGGGGAAATCGTGTGCTGAAAAAAGGGCGACGTGGATGCTAAGTATTAGAGCTTATAAATAGTCATATATTTTAGGAGTTAGAGGAATGATGTTGGCTAGTTACTTAGGGGTTTTGTTTTGCTTTGAGGAACCATAGTTCTTCCTCTAAGTGCTGAGGGAGTGGTGTTCTACTAAGCAAGAGTGGGGAAAACAGGAGGAGTGCTATTTGGAGTCAGCTTTGATCCTTTTAAAGGAGGAATATATAAGTATCTTTATTTATTGCTTTGTCTATTTTTATTGTAACAAAGATTTAATGGATTTCTCTTGTGTTCAATGTATTTGTTGGTGATATCAACTTGCTTCTTGGGTAAACCATTAACTCTTTCTTGTAATGATTAGGTAGAATGAATGGAATGTGAAGTGTTATGTAATTTATTTGTTTTTAAATGGTGATGATCAACCTTAAAACTTAATATACTTTTCATTCTAGCCAAGTGAATTGTTAAATTTTATTGTGAACCATAAGACTTGGGAAAGTTATGGTAGAATCAACTAGGTTAATCACATTGAACTATGGGGTATATGTTGATATGCCTTGTAGAGAGATGCAAATGTTAGGAAAATATGCTTTGAATGGATAGTTATGGGATTTAAGGAATTAAAGCTATTTTTATCCAACCTTCCTTATGCACTCAGGAGAGGGTACAGAAGAATGTTGTTCCTATTTGTCACTTGTATTTTAATACTTTAAACTTTCATTCCATGTAATTCACTTAACTCATTATAAGGAAGAGCCTCTTAAGTATTTGACATCTTTCAATCCAAATTGTTAAAGGTAGGATTAATTGTGTAGGATTAAACTTTTTGGTTTGTGGTAACACAGTAGGCTAGCATTTCAAACTTTAACATTTTCAACTTTTCAGGCTAGGACTTTAAACCAGTAGGCTAAAACTTTTCCTAATGAAATTACCTCGTTCACTAGGGGATCGACATTTTGGACTCCAAAATTTAATAATATTGACATGACGCGTGTACTTGCATGAGCCCCTAGTGTGTGATTGCACCTACAAGTGGTATCAATGAAGTAAACCATGATTGATGACAAAGTCATTGTAAACCGCATATAGGAAGAATGTCTACATTATTCATACTATGATAACAGTGGAGACCTCTAATTATTTGGTTAGTTAATAGTCTTCGGATACTAATGCACCCAAAATGATGAAAAATCACAAGCATCTTAGGCAGGAGAATTATTCCCAAAATTTAGGTTTGTCCTGTCATTTAACCTTCTTGATAGTTTACGTTTATTTTGAAGGTTAGGGCCACCTTTATCTAGAAATCTCTCTAGACGTGTACTTGCATGAGCCCCCAGTGTGTGATTGCACCTACAAGTGGTATCAGTGAAGTAAACCATGGTTGATGACAAAGTCATTGTAAACCACATATAGGAAGAATGTCTACATTATTCATACTATGATAATAATGGAGACCTCTAATTATTTGGTTAGTTAATAGTCTTCGGATACTAATGCACCCAAAATGATGAAAAATCACAAGCATCTTGGGTAGGAGAATTATTCCCAAAATTTAGGTTAGTCCAACCATTTAAAATTTTTTATAGTTTACATTTATTTTAAGGTTAGGGCCACCTTTATCTAGAAATCTCTCTAGCTTATCCATCCCCTTAGTTTAGGGTCAAATATCGAATCCAAACCTCAAATATTGAACCTCAAATAATCAAAACCTCAAATTCAAACATTCAGCTTTCAAATCTTTCATTTCAAAATCTCAATTTCCACAAAAAATTTTAAAAAACTACAAAAAATTTTTTACCCCACTTCAAACCCTATCAGCTCAAATTTGATAAACTTTAACAAATTTTATCAAATCTTAACAAAACTTAACAAACTCAACAAAATATAATAAAATTTAACTAATTTTAACAAACTTTAACTTTCTAACACCTAAACATTATTATTTTATATTCTACAAGCTAAAACCTTCCGGAAGTGATCAAATTACCACTTTATGAGTCCTTCATTCCTTCCATGTTAAGCCAAAGTTCTTACAATCACAAACCTACCTATTCCGTGTGAAATAAAAACCATACCTCATCCTCATCCTATTCCTTTGCAGATTAGTACCTCATCATTAGAGCTCGTTGCTTTGCCAACAATATTTTTCCCATTTTCCATACCTTACACAAATCATTGTGTATGCTCACAATGTTGAATCAGCCCATTATTCTTCTGTGAAATGGTAGAAGTTTCTAGAGGTAAAGGACTTCAGTGAAATGGTGGAAGTTTCTAGAGGTAAAGGACTTGTTCTTCCTCTTCATTCGGTAGAAGTTTCTAGAGGTAAAGGATTCCTCTTCATTCCTTATAGATATTGCTTCAATGATTTCTCTGTAAAACCCACCCTCGCGACAGAAGATTCTAGAGAGTTAATGCATTATTCTTCTTCTCCCTTCCTTATAAATATTGTTGCCATGATTTTGAAAATAACTGGGAGAACTTAAATAGTTCTCTTTGTACATCATGCCTTGATGTCACTACTTTGATAATTAGAGTTTAAGTATAAGATATATAAATACATCTATGTATGTTAATCTTCATTTTTCTAGGTTGAACTTTTATAATACAATAAGATTTCTTATTTTTGTGTGGAAATTTATCTACTGAGCTAAACATCAACTCAAGTATTTAGCAGCCTGAACTTCAGTTCTGTATAAACATCAAGATGGAAAGACAACTTTAACTTCTTGGGAGTATTGAGTTGTAGAAGAGATTAGTTATTATTCTTATCTTTTTTACAACAATAATTAAAAGAAAATTGAAACTTAAAATATTATTTTTTAGCACAATTTCTTGTAAAAATGGACACATTGGACTGATATTTGATTGATTTCTAGCTTATATTCTTATTAGTTCACCCTATTTTTAATATTTCATTAAATATCTAGATTAGAACATATTTTGGTGGGTTAGTTAAAGATTTGTTTATGATATTGGGAGCAAAGCCTCATTTATTAAATACTCAAATTTACATCTAAAGCTCTGCTTTAAAACTCAAAGGAGAACAACCCTGATGAAGTCCTAGCAAATGTGAGAGGGTTTGGGTGGGGACATTTGATACTTCTGAGGAGGCTGGTGACACTTATGAAACAACTTCCATAAAATTTCGGGCAAGAAAGCAAATAATAAACTTTCTTAAGGAAATCCCATATGCCGCTTAGAATCATGCAAATTTAAATGCACCAAAAATGCATAAACGTAACCTTTCTAAACTTACCAAGAAATTTAAATCATGAAGTTTTTCGTTTTTGGAATAATACATATTACAAAGTATCCTCTAGTCCAGGGCTTGGGAAGGAAGAATCCCTGCAGCTTGAACCAGCTAGTTCATGAAAGCTTCATTGCCTCCTCAGGAATTGACGAGTTAATCTCTGAGCAGAAAAATAATTTGCTGAATTCCTCAAATTTTGGCTGGGAACAAGAAGCTATTATGCTTGAAATAACATCAGCTCCTGATTCTATTGTTGATGAGCTTGAATTTGGATCTCTTGAAGAAAGTGCACGAAAGAAGAAACTTACTACATGCACATTATCCAAATGAACAAGAATTCCAAATTCCTATGTATTTACATTTAAAAAAATTCCGACTCAATATTACTTTCCATTGAAACGTTCCTTACGTAAAACCATGAGAAAAACTTACTACATGCACATTATCCAAATGAACAAGAGGAATTTACATGCATACGGCCAAATTCTTATGTATTTACATATCTAACACCTAAAAAGTGAAATACACCTTTTCATACAAAGGTAAGATACAACAGTAAAAATTGAAGGTAATAAATATGTAATTACATAGAAATTTAGTGTTAATTAAATCTTTCAATCATTAAAATGTGGCACAACATATAACATTCAAGACCTATCATATCATGTGCATTAGTTACATATTCAAAACACAAAACATAATCATCCTTCATTTCAATAACACAAGCAAATCAAACTTCTACAATTCACATAAATAAAATAAAAAAATTAAGCATTGCTGACTCAAAAAAAAAAAATTCATTGGATTTCAAAATCACACTACCTTCATAAACCAAATTTCTTTTGTACATCAAACTTTCAAGCAAGACTACATTTTACAAGCACAATAAATTAAACTTCAATCTACAGGCAACCATTGCTTCGAATATACTAAATTTGACTTCAGTTGAACATACTTTATCGCAAAACTACGGCCACAACTACAAGTACATATATAATTACCAAAATTAACATAATTTTAATTTGGTAAAGCTTATATTTAATAGAATCAATGCTCCTTAATAGCATTTCCACAGAATTTGTTTCTCGATATATTCGACAAAATATGTTTCACTAGCTATCAGTTAGTTAAACGAACCAAACACGAACAGTTATGCGTTCGTTCGTGTTCGAATCGTTATTGTTCGAAATATAAAATAATTTAAAATAATTATATATAAAAAAATTATGATACTTTAAAAAATAAAATTTTATAAATTATAATATATAATAAATTAATAATAATAATATATTAATGTATTATATTAGTAATATACTAATATAAATATTATATATTTATATAATAAAATTTATATAATTAATATAATATATTATTTTTATATTTTAATACTAGGGATGTCAAAATATCTCTTCATAATTCACAAACAGCTCGTGTTCAGCTCATTCATTAAGAAACGAACACAAACAATGACTTCACGAACAATTTCAAACACGAGCTTATTCCAAACAAACTAAATTTCAAACGAATCGAACACGAACACCTCTTTTCATTCATGTTCGATTTGTTTACACCCCTAGTCGTAAGCTACCGTATAGTTACATATATAATTACCAAAATTAACATAACTTTAATTTGGTAAAGCTTATATTTAATAGAATCAATGCTCCTTAATAGCATTTCCACAGAATTTGTTTCTCGATATATTCCACAAAATATGTTTCACTAGCTTGGTTGTTGTTATCTGATGCTTGCTCAACTTCGTCAACCCATTCAATGAAATAGCAATCATCTTCAGATTTCTTTCAGTGGCATCTATATAACTTTCTGGCAGTGTTGTAATCTTTCAAACACGTGAATATTTACATTTAAAGCTGCAGAGATAATAAACACGATGGTCTTGGATGCTCTAATGATTCAAATTTGTTTTGCAAAAGATGATTTCACTATAACCAAAAAGTGGATCAATATAATGAGACTTTGTTGAACATGCATTAAAACGAGATATCAAAGCTCAGTTTACAACACTTATTTTGCTCTGTCTCATGGCTAGAAATCCCAAATCGCTTCAGCCTTTTTTAGCTATTAGAAAATATAAATATGTATATAATGTATGACATGTGTATAAGACCAAACTTTGAGCAATAATAAGTTATGTAAATATGTTTATAATGTATTCCATGCATAAAAAACAAGAGAATTTCACTAATGAAAAGAGATCTTGATGCCTATCATAATGGGTGTTTACTCAGTATTGGGAAGATGTTTTGATAACAAACAAAATCTTTACGGAATAAGAATAGCAATAAAGCCGAGTGCCAAGAATCTTATAGATATAATAATGGGAAGTTCAATATACACATATTTATATACACTCTAAGATGTTATGCGTAAAGAGCTCTACTTTTTTATCACAAGAAAATCAAAATAACAATATTTAGTCACATTCATTAAAAGACAAAGATGACAAGTGATAAAATTGGTGTGGTTAGATATAAAAATGTAATTCAGTATTCAACCCAACTAAGCTCATGCTTAGTACCAAGAATCAACTAAAGGCATAATTATAATAAAGAATTAATTGGTTGCTTTAAGGAAGTGATGAATTTATCCACTCTTTATGTATGAAAATGAACACATCATTTTTTAGAGATTTTGAAGGAGTTCTAAAGTTTAAAATCAATGTTGAGTTCTACCAACATTCAATAAGAGGATAAAATCAAGTAGAGTCACCTTTTTTCTAAGCATGTTTTATAACTTCAAGCAGCCAAATGAGCCTATTCACCAATCAATCTACCAACTAAAATCTGATACGTGGTTCTACATGGAGAATGTTGACCTTCTAGCATCCACAAAATCCTATGAATCATGTGCAAATTCAAAATGAAGATCATAAGCACAAAATAGAGAGTTGGATTTTTTTGTCTAGAGTTAATGCACTAAAATGATAGAGGAAGTACAAAAGAAGGGGGGGATGTTGAAGAAGAGGAAGAACTGACCTACTTTGAAGAAGAGGATGAAGTGACTTGCTGTGAGTTGAAAAGCTAAACTTTTGGCGCAAGGGTTTCACAGAGGAATGACAAGATGATTCATACGAGCTTATGTGACAATAGGGGCACGAGATCAATGACGAGGAAAATATTGATGGCGGGTAGCGAGCTCTAATGATGATGGGCTGATTCACACAGAGGAACAAGATGATGATGAGGTTGGTTTTTGTTTTTGATGTATCGGTTGGTTTTGCGATTGCGAGGAGGCGTTTAGTAGTACACAATTTACGAGATTTTGCCATGAATTTAACTTAAATCCTTCAAACATAAAAAAAATAAGAAATTAAATTCAATGCTCCGTTAAATCAAAATCTCTCGTGTTTTGTGAATATCTTTTGCGTTTCGTTTACTATGTTGTAAATCTGGATATATTAAATCCAACTATGAGGTGAATTTAAGAGACGTCACTCATGGTCGCTCGCGAGATCTGTATAGTTAGATAAATTCGATTTCAACGAATTTAATAAATCATGTTTAATGTAAATTCAAATCGCAGTCAAACACAACCTAAGAGTTTTGGCTTAACGAGGGAGGAATAGAAAGCTCAAGAAGTGGTAATTTGATTGCTTTTGTATGGTTTTAGTTGGTAGAACAATAAATAGCAAAGTTTTGGGGTTAGATATGCTAATAAAATAGTTTTCTATGGTAAGTAGGTAAATCCTCCTTCAATAAAATAAGGCCCAAATTTATATTTAAATGCCAAAATTTAAATAAAAATATGTAAATATAACTTCTACTAGTCAATGTACGACCACAATGGCAACTCGGAGTTTCCCTTTGATTTCAGTCAACCACGTCTAGGCAACCAATTAGAAGAGGACCTTGTCTTGTCATCCAATAAAAATACGCCACGTTCGCGTTGATACGTCGAATGCTGCGGTACATATTACCTCATGCTCCACTCAGCCCCCACGAATCGAAGTGTGGCCGCGATTCGAACTTCCTCCCTTCGAATTCCAGCCGTTCTCTCCTTCAAACCCTTCCCTGCGTTATCGCCGGCTTCCGGCCGGCAGATCTGGAAGTGTTACGGCGGCACGATCCGCCTCCACACTCCCATTATGGAGGTCCCCGTAGGTGTCCCTCGCGTTCTGGTATTGGCCTTCTGTGTGGCTGGCATCTGGGCCTCCTATATATACCAAGGCATTCTTCAGGAGACCGTGTAAGCTTTGCCGATCTCTTGCTCGTTCTTTAGATATTGATATTAGGGTTCCTGATGTGTGTTAGCTTCGTGACCAGATCTACTAAACGCTTTGGACCGGATGGGAAGCGCTTCGAGCATCTTGCGTTCCTGAATCTGGCTCAAAATGTGATTTGTTATATCTGGTCTTTGATGAGTGAGTTTCCAGTAATGATTGTTTTGCTTGAAAATTTTGTCGCAACTTTAGGTGTCGAGTTCATTGGGTTGTATTTTGGCAGTGATTAATCTTTTTTCGAGAAGATCTTCCGGCGGTGCTCCATTGTGGAGTTATTGGAGCGCCAGTATCACAAACACAATTGGTCCGGCGATGGGGATTGAAGCTCTCAAGTACATAAGTTACCCTGCTCAGGTATGTGTTGAAATTGTAGTTTTCCTTTGTGAAGTTTTTATTATTATGTTTTATATTTTCAAAAAAGAATAACCGTTTATCATTGTTCAACTAAAAGCCATATAAAATTGAGTTATTCATGAATCTTGGATATTTATATATATTTAAATTATGGCTTCGACTGATATACTGAATAATTCGAAGCTGTTTAGGTGAATAAATTAAGCCTAGGGGCATTCCTTCCTACTTTGCTTTTAAACGCCACCCTTAACTTTCAAATCTGGTATCTTCGAATGATTTACATACACACCACTCAATTGCTATGTATTTACATATCTAAAACCTAAATTTTGTTTTTTTTATATTTATAGCACTTAAATATTTCATATCACATCAAAAATACCACTATACTAACTTTAAAAAAAATGAAATACACCTTTTCATGAATAGATAAAGTGATACAAAAATAAATACCAAAATTTAGGTGTTAAGTATGTAAATACATAGGAATTGTGTGCAATGTTTGTATTTTTTTCTAATTTATAAAGTTAAGTCTGAAACTTCCCTCCTAGGTCTCCATATGTTGGGTTCAATCAAAGGGATTTTCCAGGCATGTCTCAAAGTTTTGCCTCTTTTGTATTATCATGCAAAATGGATTTAGAGATTAGAATTGTTTAACACAAGTAATTGTAAATTCATACCGTTTTATAATTTGGCTGCCATGCATTGATTGATCCAGCACAACTTAAAGTTAGTTTGGTGCTTCCAATATTCCACTTTAAATTAAATTGTTTAAATTTTCTTGGATTTATTGTATGAAAAATTGGCAATATAGTTCTAAATATAAATTGTTGTGGTAAGACTATTTGTTTAAATTGCATATGTGCCTTTACTGTATCATATGACAATAGGAAGTCATAGAGTACTTAATGGCAAATTTTATGAAATTGTAATTATGTCAGTTTGTATGGATATGAGTGTTGGCTGGTACAAAGGTTATTGGTATCTAACATGATACTAATGAGAATGTTTACTTTGATGCATGGAAAATCTAAGAATAAAATGAATTATTCTAATAGAGGAATATGTTGAATGACATCTATTATTGGTTAGGTAATTGAAAATATATTAGTTTAATTTGAACATGAATAAATGGTAAAAATGCATGACTTGGACATGCATATAAAATTACTGTTCAAGAATTAGGAATGAAGCGGAGGTAGATCCAAGATAAGAAATATATAATTTGTTTAAAATAATTTGCGAAGAATGGATTTAGTTCCTCAAGGAACACTCCACAAGATTTAATAGAAAATTAGGGTTTATAGCTCTGGCACCAAATATCTGGATAAGGCTTATGATGGTGATGATGACCTCTTCTCTGAATTGTTATAAGGAAGTTTTTCATCTTGAATGAATATATTCCACTTGTGAATGTACTATATTATTTGTTATTATCCAATTTAGTGGGGGCCAAAGAACTGAAACAACTTGAATGAAATTTCCTAGAATATTTGATGAGAATAGCTATGTTTAGTTGACAAGGCCAATTTACCTAAAGTGTGCTCACCATGAATAATCCCTTATTATACTTTTGAAAGTTTTATTGGGATCTTTGTTCATTTGCTGAGTCTATGGTTGGTTTGCAAGATAACTAACTATCTTGGTAGATATATTTTCCTATACTCTGAGCCTTGGTTTTGTGCCAGCTATCTATTTGGACTTTTGAGAGTGCAATATGAATCAACTGTTTGTGTTTGATGTACTAGAAGAAGCAATGCAGTTCAGAGAGTAGTTTTTTTTTAATTTTTTTTTATATAAATAAATTGAAGGATTCAAGCACAACTTGGCTTTGTAATCAATTAATGTTGGATTTGTTTCTTTCCAAAATGAATGAAATAGTTTCACAAAGGCAGTCTATGATACATAAAATTATGCTCTAGTTTTCTTTGTTAACAACGTTTCTTCAAGAAATATATAAACTTACCATTGAAAATATGCTCCAATCAGAGCAGAGAATTGAAGGCACACATATCGATGCTTTGTACTGTTGGATCTATTTACTTATGACTGAAATTGTAAAGAAATTATGACACAGATCGAGACTCTGTACTGTTGGATTTATTTGTCTACCAATCTTGGATTGTGATATGTATACTTCCTTATATGATAGGTGTCACCTAATTATGTTTCCCTCCTTTTTTAACTTATTTCTATTTTGTAATGCGTGTACAAAGAAGAAAATGAGATTCTTAAGAAGTTTTTTTATTATTTATTTTTTACATGGTATTGGAGCGAGGTTAGGATATTCATTCCAACTTTTATTCTTATTTTCTAAGATTAGGATTTTCATTTTCTACCTTTATTCTTATTTCTTAAGGTTAGAGTATCCAGTTCTAACATTATTCTACTTATCTAACTCTTCTTCTTTGCACAATGTTTGGGTTCTTTGACTTCCCTTCAAAGGAATCAACCATGATTAATGATGAAAATCAGACTAAATGAGAACATCGGGTATTTCAAGCATCATATTGCTTGAACAAGAAAAAATACCTTAAATGGTCTAAAATTATGAAGACTTTTCTAAGGGAAAGGGAATGATTTAACATATTGTGAATCTAACTCTGGAGCCTAAAGGCCCAAAATTTATTTTGGGAAGAACTGATTTCATAATTATAACATGGTTGTGGAACACCATACTACTAGAGATTAGTGGATCATTTGTGTTTCTCTCCATCTCTAAAGAGGTTTGGGATGCGGTTAAACACGCCTACTCAAAGGTGAAAGATGTTGTACTCATCTATGAAATTAAGATAATACTCGCCACTTCGAAATAAGATTACCTTCCTGTCATTCGAATACTTCAACTCCATGAAGTTTTATTAGTTAGTGTTGGACTCCTACCGAGATTTTAAGATGTTTTGTTGTGAGGATACAACAATCCTTACCAAATTTACCGAGCAAGAGATGATCATTGAGTTTTTTGCAGGACTCGATAATGAATTTGACCAAATTGGAATTCAAGTCTTACGTAGAGAAAATCTCTCTTCTCTAATTGAAGTATTCTCTCTCGTTTGAGTTGAAGAATGAAAAAGGATAGTTATGATCAATAGTTTAGCTCCCTTGTGGTATTTGTCATGAAAACTTTTGAATCCCAAGATAAGAAACTTTATGTCATAGAACCATCTTCTTAAAAAAGGTCAACATTCTTCTTTCAGAATAATTATTTGGTGCAACTACTACAAAAGGAAAGGGTACATCAAAGACAAATGTTGGAAACTTCATGGAAGACTCTAAGACCATGGAAGACTCTAAGACCATGGAAGAAGTAAAGGGCGAAAATAAGAAAAGAAAAGACATGTCTTGTGGTTTCAAAAGTACTCAATTAAGAATAAATCAATAAGTTAAATAATTTTCTCAATTCCTTAGAAAGATTAGTAGGATCTTGCTTTCTTTCTTAGAATATATGATTTCTAATTTTTATATTTTTAGTGCATCTAATAATTCTTCCTCTTAATAGATCTTAGATTCAAATGTCACCGACCACATGATAAACTTTGCCAATATATTTCAATCTTATAAATCTTACCCTAGCAATTTAAAAATATAAGTTGCTAATGGATCCTTAAAAACTGTTACAAGAGAGGAAAATATCTAAATTTCTCCCAACATAACTCTCTGTAATATATTGCATGTCTCATAACTTATAGTTAACCTCTTATCTATTCACAAATTTACCAAAAAGTATTACAGCTAAAACATATTTTTTGTTGACTATTATGTTTTTTAGGATCTCATTATAGAGAAGATGATTGGGCAAACAAAAGAAAAGGATGGGTTATATCTTTTTGAAGATCGAGGTTAATTAGCATGCTCTTTCATCTCTCATACTACCGACAACCTTTGGACTTATCATTGTAAATTAGGACATCCTTATGTTAAAAATCTTCAGTATTTGTTTCCTTTGCTTTTTTAAAATTAGGACATCCTCTTAATAGATCTTTCATGTTTCATACTACCGACAACCTTTTGTATTAATTCATTCTAATATCTAGGGATCCTTTAAAATTCTCAATATCTCTTGGGCAATTGATTTTGTTATTTTTATTGATGATTGCACTTTATTGATATGAGTATATTTATTTAAATAAAAGCCTAATTCAGCATTATACTCCCTTTATTCACTCGCCATGATAAAAATCGGTTTAATTTTAAAATCATTTTTTTGGATGATAATGCTCATGATTATTTTAATCGCACATTAACATCATTCTTTCAAAGAGAGGGCATTATGTACAAATCTTCCCATCCTGACATTCCCCAATTAAATAGAGTGGGAAAGGAAAATTTGTCATTTTGTAGAGGTAAATAGGGCACTTCTCCTCCACAATTAAATACCAAAATAATATTGGGGAGAAGTGATTCTAAAAACTACCTATTTAACCAGCAGCATACCCTCAAGAATGATTGATTCCAAAACTCCACCAAACTATTGATTGAATTCTTTTTTACAAACTTAAAGATCCTTCCAAGAATTTCAGGAGTGTTACTTATTTTTTATATCCATAAATAGCATCTGGAAAATTTCACCAAAAACTCTCAGGTACACATTCATAGGCTATTTTGCACACAAAAGGTGTACAAGTGCCATCATCCACCCACAAAAATGCTCTTCCTCTAAATGGATGTCACTTTTTGGGAGAGAATTCTCATTTTGATGAAACATTTGATGATTTCTTTCATCCTAACTTTCCTATAATAAAAAAGATTTCATATAGAAACTTTGTACCAAGTAAACCTCTTCAGGTCTTTACAAGAAGGAACAAATCTAACAAAGTTCTCAAGCAAATTCTGAAGTCAACTACTCAGCCCACTATCACTCATTTATATCTCATCTCTCAATATATACCTTATTTTATAAATTTTCTCCATCTTATAGAGCCTTTTTAACTAAAATCAACATCAATCTTATTTCCATTCCACAAATTTTATTTGAGGGACTTGAAAATAAAAAATTGAAGAAAGCAAAGCGAGAAGAGATAAATGCCTTAGAAAAAAATTATCTATGAGAGATCATTGAATTATTGGAAGAAAAAAAGATAATAGGATTCAAATAGATTTTCACAATAAAATACAATATTGATCTGAGCCTTGAAAGATATAAAACAAGATTGGTAACAAAATGATAGATAATCATGTGAGATTGATTATCAAAAAAATTTTGCACCTATTGCGAAAATGAATACTATATAATATAACTAACAATAAATTATGGGCTGCCTATACAATAATATGATGTAAAAAATGCTTTCTTATATGGTGATGTCGAAGAAGAGTTTTATATGGATGAACATCAAAATTTGATATTCCTTTTAAAAGGAATTAGGTGTGCGAATTGAAAAAGCCCTGTATGGACAAACAATCATCGAGAGCTTGGTTTGACATGTTTGTAGAAGTCATGAAAGTATTTGGATATAAACAGAGTTAATAAGACCATACTCTTTTCCTAAAATACATTTTTTATAGTAAAATCTCAATTCATATTGTTTATGCTGACGATATGATTGTTATAGGAGTTGACAATCAAAAGTAAGAAGTAAAAGCCATGGAAGGAGTTGAATCAAACAGAATTAACGAAGCCATACTCTCTTCATAAATTATTCTATTGATGATAAAATCTTAATTCTTTTTGTGTATGTTGACGTTATGATTGTTATAGGAGATCTCAATCAAAACAAGAAACTCTCGTGAAAGGTTTGTTGATGAATTTGAAATTAAAGGCTTAGGAAAATTGAAATACTTCTTTTGAATAGAAGTGTTTCAATCTAAATAAGGGATATTCATTTTCCGATAGAAATATGTTATGAATATATTAAAAGAAACTGAGATGACAGAGTGCAAGTCATGTGAAATTCTAATTGAACTAGGAGAAAAATTTGACCTTCTATGAAGGAGATGTTGTAGATAAGGGACAATATCAAAGGTTAGTGGGAAAATTTAATTTTCTTACCTCACATTCGTCCTGACTTCACATTTGCAGCAAGTCTAGTTTATCAATTCATGCAAAAATCTAAAAAATTGTACCTTCAAATCACTTATAGGATTTTCAGATATCTCAAGTGAAGCCCTAAAAAGGAATTTTAAATAAAAGACATGATACTTTATTAGTTGAAGATACAGAGATGTAGATTAAGCTGGGTCGCTTGTAGATAGAATGTTTGCTTCAGGTTATTATACATTTTTAGGAGGAATTCTCTTAACTTGGGAAAGTAAGAAATATGATATAATTTCAAGATCAAATGTTGAAACCGAGTTCAGAGTCATTATGCAATAGATTTGTGAGCTTCTATGGTTTAAATTTAAATTATGGAATTGAAAAATCAAGTGAAAATAGCCTAGGAAAAAATATTGTGAAAATAAATCAGCCATCAATATTTCACATCATATACAACATGATCGTACTAAGCATGTTGAGGCTGAATGACATTTTATAAAAGAGAATTTGAAAAGTTGTCTGATTTTTATTCCATATGTGTCTACAAGAAATCTATCAACTAATATAGTTACCAAAGAACTCAACAACCTAATGTTTAAAAATATCATAAGAAAATTTGGAATGGTAGACCTCTACCATCCCGTTTAAGGGGTAGGGTTGAAATTTTGCTCCAATCATAATAGAAAATTGAATGAACATTGATGGAGGCTTTATGCTCTTGGCAATCATCTAAGGGCACATGGATCGAGGCTATGTACTATCAGATTTCTTTCTCTACGACCCTCAAATTATAATTTGTGTACTTCCTACCGGATTTCCGGCACCTAATTGTGTTTCCCTTCTTTTTTAATTTATTCCTATTATGTAGTACCTCTGAGTTGTATATTTACCTCCCCTCTTGTACAAAGAAGAAAATGAGATTCCAGATAAGTTTTGATTGTTTTATTTTATACAGCTATCATAATTTGCTTTTTCTTCTTTGAGAGCTAGATTTAATTTTACTCAAAAGCTGCACAAATTGAATGTCGGTTATATGCATACTTAAAGTTGATTTTTTAGCCGAGTATGTAGGTTTAGAAGATGTAGAATCTCATGGAAGGATGCCAGTTTTATAAATGATAGTTTGATACTAACAGAATTTTTTATTTTGATTTACTTGGCTGAAACAAAACAAACCTTGTTGGTGTTCCTACGCACTCTTGTGCCTTTTACTTGAAACAACTGCAGAAATAGTTTTATGGAATTTCAATGTTATATTTAATTTCTCAGAAAACCTTTTGTTAAAATACATGAAATTGTAATATTTTTACTTTGCTTTATGTGCAGGTCCTGGTGAAGTCATCAAAGATGATTCCAGGTGAGATTACTGATGCCATTATCAATTTCATCCTCAATCTGTAGAATTTTCATTTGGACTTGAAAAATTTTTCAGTCTTTTTTCCCAAATTTAATTTTAACGGTAGTAAGATATTAAAATTCTATGCCAACAACTTCATCTTCAATATTATTTCTGAAACACATTTTAATTGATACCATTCATATTCATTTTATTTACTCTGAAAAAAAAGAACAAGTTACTCTTTTGGAAAGCCATGATTTTCAAGAATGGTTCATTGGCAGTCTTTTCTTTAGTTTTTTGTTGATTTAAAAGGTTTCATACGGAAAACTAAATTATTTTATGGTTAGTAATTCGGAATTTCAATCCATTTTGAAATATCGTCTACCTGCCATTCCAAATATCTTTAATGATAGAAAATGTTCGTGCTTGATGCTTCATGAAAAAAAATGTGATGTCATGCACTCAATCCTCCATTTGCCTAGTCCGTGTACACCACTCGATGGATTCTCATGTTTACCCTGCTCCTAGATCATATGGCATACCTCTCACATGATGGCTTCCTATCTTTCCCCTGCTCCTAGATCATATGGCATACCTCTCTCAGTTGCATATCCAACACGCCACACAAATGCAACCACAACCCTATACCTACATCTTGACTCCTGTTTCCACATAATGGCTACATACCACTTGTTGTCGCCATCTTCCTACTCCATGCAAACAAATGCTAGATCTAATCTTTGGACCACTCGTTCATCCTTTACATAGTGCAACCCACTGAGCTTTTCCGGCCACTCAGTGCATCACTAACATGGAACCCAAGATCTGTGCCTCTTTTTCTAGTTGCGTACAATAAAATGGCCTCGCACACTCCTGCTTATGCAAAAATTATCGCACTCGTAAAATTATCATCATCATACAATTTTCTTTTCAGTCGCTTGCTGTCACTGGTCTCTTGCTTGCTGTCGGTCATTGATAGTGTGCTGTACTCCATTGTTTTCTGTCACATGTGTTTCTTCTGCAATGTGCAAGTGGACATTGATCTCACAAATTTAGTGCAGCTACTAAGCTTTTGCAGTCACCCACCACGTCACTAACATGGTAACCCAAGATATGTGTCTCATTTCCTAGTTGTGTACAATAAAATGGCCTCACACACTTCTACTTGTGCAATAAATATAATGCTTACAAAAATCATCGTCATCATACACCTTTCTTTTTCGTTACTTGCTTTCACTGGCCCCCCGCTTGCTGTCACTCGCCGATAGTGTCTTACCCCATTGATCTTTTGTTACGTCTTCCTCCTGCAATGTGCAATTGACATTGATCTCACAAGTTTATGCTTATTTCTTGAGCATTATTCTCATTATAAAGCACCTGTAAGATCATGTTTGACTTTGAACGGTCAATCCCTAAGCAAGCTTGATTTTATCTTTTCATGACAAATGGGGTATCTTTGATGCATTGGAAGTCTGGATTTTAGGACTTGTTCCTAAAATATTTAAATACTTTGTTTTTTCTTGTAGTTGGGTAGTAATGGATTTATGCTTCCTTTGTTACCTATTTTATTGCTTTGTTTCTTGTGATGTGCTATAATTCCTTTTTGATGGCTAGAGATATTTATGCAGATGATTACCTTCTCTATTAAAAGTTTTATCACATCTAAAACTTGATCGGATTTTAAAAATGAATGAACAATCCTTGTCTTAATGCTTTGATGTGAATGACTATTAAGCATTTGGCTTGTTGTGAAGATAGATGATGACTACGAATGCCTTGTTGATTTATATTATGATATGACCTTGTGAGTTTGAATATATTCTAAGAGTCGCATTTGAGCAGATAATCAAAGCAAAAATATTTTATAAATGTTCTTTGATACGCATGTCAGCTTTAAGATTTGTTTGCTGCTTCTAAATTTACTGAGATGTATCAACTTTATTTTTGCAAATGCGCTCAGGTGGATTAGTAACATGTCTAGCCCATACAAAATGTAAATTCAATAGTTGGCCTTTTGGTCTGATTTTATCAAGTTGCAAGGCAACATACTGATATCTTTTGCATTATGTAGAAGAGTTATCTTTTATATTATGTAGAAAATTATTCATCTAGATTCTTACGTTCATGGTAAGTACTACAAAGTTAATACTTTGAGTTTAGTTTAGGCTTCTCTTTCTGATGATTATTGATTGTAAATCCTATTCATTAACATAGGATTAGGACATGGTGTATTATTGCACTCTAGGCTAATGAGGTCCTTTTGGATAATGCAATTATCGGTTGTTGATTAGTCCACCTGCTTTGATTAGATGACCATGATTTCATAGCTTAGGAATATGGAACCATGGGATTTTGATAAGGGTTGTCATCCTATACCCCCAAGTCACTTTATTTTTTCTTACTTCCTAAATCAGTGAAGTCCCCCTCAATAATGCGTTTCATGATTGATGTCAACTATGTTCCGATCAAGTTGGGTTAACTAACTTTTATTTATAAGTTGATCTTGGATTTTTCGGTGGAATGATTGAATCATGGGATTTATTGGGGTTGCTCCACTGTTTCTCTATCGATTTTGCAAAATTATTTCTTTGGCTCCTCAATAACCTACAGTATCAAGTTGTTTTTTTGATATGAATTTATATCATGTTTTGTAACAAAAGTTCCTCTTTCCCCCTTCATGATCTAGTCTTCAGTAGATTTTGGTGAT
>NW_018222143.1:59034-69637 GCF_001263595.1 Phalaenopsis equestris
TCTTTCCCTCTTAATGATCTAGTCTTCAGTAGATTTTGATGATATTGGGTTTTTGTTTAACTTTTATTTAAGCCCTTTCTTTGGTTATCAAACTTTATGTTTCATCTAAACATAGATAAAATTTCATTATGGAGAGTTTTTTTAGAACTACAGAACAATCAAAGTAACTATAAGAGCTTAGTCCTTCAACAAACCTCGACTTTGAGAATTAAAATAAACGTTGTTGTGATGTCTATAATCATCTTGCCTTTTATTGATCGTCATGGGTCTATAAAATGTGTTTGTCGATATAGGCCAACCTTATACCATAATTCAACGGGGTATCTTTTGAAGCACATGTGCTGTTACAGGCCTACCATTTTATGTACCAAGAATGCCATAGAAGTCGATGCTTTGATCGAAGCCAGATAAAAATTCCACTTTTTAATGCACCTGCTGTTGTGATCTGCTTCTATAGTATTAATTATTTACAATCAACTTGCTTGCTGATTTCAAAGGGTGATGATGATGATGAGGATGAAGCTTTTATTCATTTAAGAATTGACATACATATTCTTCTGTGACATGCAGTTATGCTGATGGGTACCCTTGTATATGGCATTAAGTACACTTTGCCAGAATATATATGCACTTCCCTCGTTGCTGGAGGCATATCCGCATTTGCACTATCCAAGGTAATCTTCTTCCACTTTCATCTTTCCTCAAATATTACTGTACATGATATAAAAATAGAGTGATATAATAGTTAGCAATCCATCCTGCTAGTTCCCATCTCAGTCAGTCTATAAAATGAAAAAAAATATTATTCAGTAAAGAATGCATTTGTAAAGACTGACGTTTTTTAATCCTAATCCACTTCAGACAAGCTCAAAAACTATAAGCAAGCTCGCTCACCCGAATGCGCCCTATGGTTATGGACTCTGCTTCTTAAACTTAGTTTTTGATGGTTTTACGAACGCAACCCAAGATTCTATCAAAGAAAGGTAATATCAAAACCTTGTACTTACATGGACCGTAAGCATACATAACCGAACCATTGCAAAATGATGCATATAAAAACTGTAGATACCCAAAGACTAGCGCGTGGGAGATTATGCTGGGAATGAACCTTTGGGGGACAATATATAATGTCATCTACATGTTTGGGTGGCCGAATGCTGCCGGTTATGCTGCGGTGAGTTTCTGCAAAGAGCATCCTGAGGTGGCATGGGATATTCTCTTGTTTTGCCTTTGTGGAGCTGTGGGCCAAAACTTTATTTTCCTGACAATCAGCCGCTTTGGCTCTCTTGCCAACACTACCATCACCACGACTCGCAAGTTTGTCAGCATTGTTGTATCCTCTCTGCTGAGCGGCAATCCTCTATCAGTAAAGCAATGGGGTAGCGTTTTCATGGTTTTTTCTGGTCTGTCCTACAGTATCTTTCTCAAGTGGAGGAAGCTCCAAAAGAAGAAGAGAACTAAATGAGCTATTATTATTTGCTTTTCTTTTCCTTCTTTGAATGAGCTATTATTATTTGGCTTTTTTTTTTTTTTTTACATCTTTGATTGCTAGATCTAAGATGGGTTGTTCGTGATACAAATGTACTATCTTCCGTCTGTATACTGAGTGGTGACTCTATCAGGGCTCAACCATAGAATGCTTAGACTATGAAGAAAGTGTATAAGAATGCTATATACTGATTTTCGGAGTAGTGTTACTGGGAGGCTAATTTAACTGCCTTGGAGCTCGGTCAAACTTATTCTGCTAATGATTTTCTTGTCCGTTGCTCTTATTTGTTTGGTATCTAATGTTTCATTACCATTCATGCAACTTGATAATTCAATATTTTAGTGGATTGTATTAAGATCCGCTTGTCTTCTTGCTTATCGGACGGTATTGTCGTATATTTATGTGTATAGCCAAAAGCCCCAGGGTGAGGATCAAGTAGAAAATTTTAGAGAAATTTCTCCCCCAAACTTAAATTTTCAAATAATAAGTAAAACATGTAGTACAAAAAATTTAACATAATAAATGCATAAAAAATAAAACTAACCCGTAGAAGATTCTGAATATGAAATTTGGCTCCTGATATTTTGCAGGTGCTAACTTAAGAAGTATATATCAAAGAATTCGCTAAGAAAAGATAAATTAAAGACAAACAGTAAACTAAAGCAACTAAAAATGTTGAAAAATAAAAATACAATTTACTATTACATATACCAGTTCAATAGGGCCACAAATCAAACATGTAAATTGTTTCAACTCATACCATCAATAATAAAAAAAAAACAAATAATAACACAAAAATAAACAAAATCTCAAATATATTTTACTCTTCATCTTCTTCCTCTTTCTCTTCTTCCTCTTCTTCTTCTTGCACATAAGGCGTGAAACTAGGGCATGTAGGAAACTCTATATTATGGTGACCCCTCAAAAATATAATCACCTCTTCATATGCAATGTCGTGTTAGACTCTTTTATGCTTATATTGATCATTGTAGGTATTTCTAGCTTATATACCACCTATTATGTTTCACATTGCTATAAGTTCTGATTGTTGAATCATTAATTATTCCATAATTTTTTCAAGTGAAATAGAACTGGAAGTAGATGATCCTATAGCTGATGTGGAGGGTTTATCACTACTTCCACTCCTAGATCCAACAAATGATTCAAATTTATGCATAGTGGGTTTTCCAATGGGTTTTAGTGGCTGCAACATTTCTTCATTTCTACCAAATTCTACACTGATTGTTCACATCAAGTGAAAATTATATTTAAATTATACATTAAAAAGGTAAAAAATTTAAAATGATATGCTTACGAAAAATTACTACTAAAGAAAGTAAAAAATAAATGTAACAGCTTAACAAAATAAAATAACGAGTTTGGATATTATGGAAAACATTTCCTCTTGCAAAGAGATTTTAATCTATGTAGGATTCAGATAATTTAAGACAAAATTGATGTATTGTGACAAATAGAAGCATATCTTATTCTTTACCCCCTCCCAGTGCTTGCAAAGAATATTAACAAACTTAAAGCCGAGTCCTTAACATTTCGACTCCACTTCAGCGTTATCTATTCTCTCACCTCTAGATTCCCCTAGCCTATGTCACCGTGATGACTGAATCCCAGCATCAGGGTATTAAACCTTAAGCCAAATTGATAAGAATCTTGCATGTCACTTTAGAACTAACCAATTCTTTGCTAATCAAAACTTATCTCCCTATTTATTTGCACTCCTCTTTAGGTGATCGCAAGGGCTCGGTCTAGAATGAATTGTGGTGTCCACTAGTTGGGTGAAACCATAGCCCTCGTAGGTCATTATGTTTCTCAACGGATTTTAACCTTACAAGTGACCACTTTCCAAGTAAATGAAGATTTGGTAAAAATATCATCTCATTTTTTAGGAGTAAAAGGTCATCTTTAAATCATTCTCTACCCACAAAATTCTCATATGCAAGAAGAAAGAAAGGAAACTACTCAGAATTCATGGAGATTAAACAAAAACAAAAACACCAAATTTGTATTGAAATCCAAGTCCTAAAAAGAAAAATTTAAGCACAAATACAAAGTACTTTATGTCTTCTCCCTATGAGAGTATGCTAAATTCAAAGCATCAAAAGCTGTTGAAACTCAAAAAAGAAACTCATACACTAAAACACACTCACACATGCACTTGAACACAAAATATGAAAACCATAACTCACTATTGCCGCCCAATTGAAGTTTTGGGGCTCCAAAAAGTCTCCAAATTTGGCCATATCCTTCTCATTAAATAGAAAATAACCAAGGGTTGCTTCAAACACCCCTCCAAAATTCGGCCAAATTTGATGTATCTTCTAGAAAAGTAGTTACTGGCGCTATAGCGCTAGTCTAGGGCGCTATGGCACCCTTCTTGCTCGTCTGTGACACTATGACACCAAGGGGTGGCGCTATAGCACCACACAAAAATCTTCATTTTTGCTCATTTTTTCCCTCATTTTCTCTAAATGTCCATTCCATGTATCTGAAACAAAAACATTCAAAATACCTTCTTTTAAAGTGCAATATCATTTAAAATATAAATAAAATGCTCATGAAATTCCCCCAAACTTAACATTACTTATCCTCAAGTTACTCCTTATAATATATATAAAATTTATAACATGTGGTAGCAAATTTAACTTAAAGTTTTCTATAATTTCTGCTTTATAAATGCTATAGTGAAACTTTTAGAGAAATTTTTAACCTCTCAGATTAAAAACTAAAATACAAGAATATGTAACAGTCAAGTTTAAATGTTCTGATTTTCTATTTATTTCAAAAATAACTACAATTTATCATCCTTAAGATACTTATAAGAATTACAAGAAAAATAATTTCATGAGAACTTTATTAATAATTTTCTAAGCCAAATAATTTTTAATTTTTTACAGTAAGTAAATATGATTTTTATGCACAATGTGGAATTGATTTGTCAATTTTTGATAAGTATATAACTTACATAAATTAACACACGATATATACACTTAAGTGTATACATTTGAAGGTGTATACATTTGATTAAATATAGAGATGTACAAAATAATTCAAAACATTATAATATTTTTCCTAGTCTTCTCTGACCACAGGAAACTTACTAAAATTATCTTCATAATTTTTTAAATGACATTTTGATTTATATAAATAAAATAAGCCAAAATGGCCACCCTAGCTTAAAAATTAGGGCTATAAGCATAAAGATGCCTTCTTACCTTGGAAAAATCAGAGAACATCTTCTCTGTGATGAGGAATAAACCTTAGAAATTTCAAGTCATGGTGAGCCATATTTAGTCATGGAGAATTGAAATACCACCTAGGATATTTAATTAATTAAAAATCATATACTTGGAAAATAATTTTTATTTTTGGTCCACATTATTCTCCTATGTTAACTAAGCAAGTGAGTATTTTTCTTTTATTTATATGATTTTTCTATGCAAAGATATGAATTTTTAAAGATATGGCATTTAAGTTAATTCATAAAACCCCTATTTATCTACTTATCCATGCGGCGCTGACTGGATCATACGCAGCGCAGCTCTGAAAGACGACGCGGCACGCTCCCATTCGTTGTGCTTTCCACCTAGGCATGCCACGAGGTTCGCGGTTCACTCACTAAGAGTCTGTCCGGCTTGATCTCCTTCGTCCATTGGATACACGCGCGATCGGACGACATCCTTTCATCGTCCCCAAGTGACCTAACCAGTAAACCATCCAGACCAAAACCTTAAGATCTTTGCCTAGAATCGATCAAATCACATGGAGTTTGTTTCTAAACATTCATCTACTCAAGACGAACACATCTATACGGTTAAGCAAGTATGAAATCAAGCCATTATTCATGGAGAATTAAAATAAGCTCGGGTTAGGGTTAGAGCTCAATACCTTTGTCTGCGAGAGGATGCCTCAATCAGATGGCTGTGATAGCTTCGGTTGAGTCCAACAAACGTCCACATGAAGTCTTGTACCCTAGTGAATTGTCTAGGTATGATTTCGACCAAGGTGGATTTCAGGTGTTGGTCCAGAGCTATCCTATAGGCTGTTTCAGAGAAGGCTTTGATGGGGAATCAACTCATCTTGCTCTAGGGATGGAGTGTGCACAATTAATTTGAGTTTGGTGTACTGTGTAGAGATGTCTTGATCCGAGCTGAAAGTTTGAGCTCAAAATTGGGCTCTCACAGTGGGAATCAGAGGGGGAAAATGGTTGGCTTAAGCTGTGGAATGCTTGGAGAGTCTTTGATTAGATTTTGACAGAGTTTCCCCAAGGATTTGGAACACCTATCCTTTGGCCATGGAGAAGATGGTTTAAGTAGAAGGGTTTAGCGAGGAGCTCAGGGCCAGTTGATGGGTGCAAAGAGTTGCTTAGGTGGAGGGCTGAGGAGCTCTAAAGAGCAGTTAAGGTGAGTTGGCCTTTAGGGTTAAAATTGGGTTTGATTTAGGGGTGATGGCTCACGGATTTGGCATTTTTTGGCGAGTAGGGTGGCTGGCCAGAGCAGGGGAGGTGTTCAGGTGGTCAGGTGAGCCAGGGAGATGGTTAATTATGATTTACCCCTCTAATGGTTTGTCATGACTAATGGTTTGTCATGATAGAGGAGACTTCTTAGTTAAGGCCAAAAAATGAGATGAAATCCCTTAATTTAGGGACCCATTGGTCCATAGCTCACTTGGGTGGATTTAGGGTGGTTCAGCCTAGGGTGGATTTAGGATGGTTCTAAGGAGCTTAGTGGTTGTGGGGGTCGGTTATGGGGGTCCTTGGTTGACCAATTTTGTTTGATTAAGTCAATTTAGGTGAAATGGTCTATTTGGGTCAAGTGGCTTGATGTGGGTTTTGGGTTGAGCTAGCCATGCTATTGAGCTCAATTGATTGAGAAATTTTTTTTGGGTAATTGCCATGAGAAGTTTAGAAAAGATTTGGAGTGATTTTGAATTAGTTTGGAGGTTTAATTTGGAGGATTTTGGGCATTTGGTCAATTTGGGGTGTTTGGTTAGACTTGGGTTTAGGTTAAGCTAAGGTTTGGTTAGGTCCAAATTGATGGTTCAAAATGGTCTAGAAGAATGTCATAAAGAGTTTTCAATATAAATTCGGTGTTAATTTTGGGGTTAGGACATTCAATTTGGTAGAATTTGGAGACAGCCAATTTGTGGCAAATTTAGGGATTTTGAATGTGGGTTGAAATTTAGTGAAATTGAATCTTGAAAAAGGCCAATTTAAGGTCCTATTTGATGTGTAGGATTGTTAGGATGAATTTAGGATTCGAATTGGGGCAATTGAGTGCATCATATGGTTCGATTAGGTGAGATTAAGTCGTAGGGTTAAAATTGGGGTTTAATTTGGATCAAAATTTAGCTCAAAGCATGGATCAATTAGGCTTGGATTTGATTTGAATTGATCATATGAAAGATTAATTTGAGTTTAGAATTGAAATTGGGGAGGATTGGGGCCAAATTGATGGGTATGTGAGGTGAATTTGGAGAAATTAGGCCTTTAAAGGCAATTTGGGGCTTTTTCGTCAAAGTGGTCAAATTGGCCAAATTGGGTTCAATTTAAAGGTTCAAATTGGTTTTGAGGACATTTGAAATGATTTTGAGGGTTTTGGAAAGTTTGGGCCACCAAGGGTATTTTTGTAATTTTGGCAAATTTGAGGGTATTTTGATATTTTTGGAAATTTTTGGGATGTTTTGGGCAATTTGGGTAGTTTAAAATAGTTTGAAATGATTTTTGAATAAGTTTAGGTATTTTGGATGAATTTGGGAATTTTGGTCAAATTTAGGGTTTCAAGGGTATTTAGGTAATTTGGGTGGATTTGGGGGCAAAAGGCCAAGTTGGATATTTCAATAGAATTGGGGTGCCAACCACCTTATATGAGCTATGGAACAATGAAATCCTCATTTGGGTCCTCTATGTACTGGCCTTAGCTAAACCCTAGACTAGGGCCAGTGGGTTTAGGGAACCATCTACATGAGTTTCCCGAAAGATCAAGGGATCAAAGTCAACAAATATGGGTTTTGGGTTGTGAGTGAAAGTGGGTGCAAGTGAGTGCAAGTGAGTGCAAGTGAGTGAACTAGCTCCAGACCAACACCTAGGGTCAAACTTAAGGCCAATCAGTCCTATGGGAACTCCCATTGAGCTTCCTCTATAGTGGCCCCACCTACTAAGTGCTAGAGGATCAGACCAGCAGACCAGTATATGGAGCTTCAAATTGAGCACAGAAGAGTTTAGAGTTTCTAAAGGTGAGGGTTCCTTTTCTAATTCTCTAGGAGTAGTCAACAGGAAAGTCCTATGGCTAGATATTAGGCTACTAAAGAGAGAAAACTAAAACTCAAACAAAAGTGAGGTCAACAAGTGAACCTCCAATCGGTGTGGTGTGCTGGGCAAGCACACTGCGCGTTTTGGGGTTGACCCTTGATTGGCGAGATCAACATAACCAACCCAGACTTCTAAGTCAACAGACGTAGAACGACGTGTAGAATCGAGTGCTAGTTGTTTCCACTGAGGAGTTAGCAAATGAAAATTCGATCAAAATCGAATATTCAAAATTCTCGTTGCAGATTGGAAGAAAAGGGATTCCGAAAATGACCATGACAGTCATGATGAAGATTCAATTTCAATTTGATGCTAGCAAACTTTATCTTTAATTTCAGTATTAGGGGAAGATGGGGATCAGAATTTAGGCACTGACCCCGGGATGTAAACTGAAATTTAAGTATCAATCCAAAAAAGAGAGTCGAAATTTAGGTACCGACCTCGAAAGGAGGGAATCAGAATTTAGGTACTGACTCTGAAATGAGAATTGAAATTTAAGTATCAATCCAAAAAAGAGAATCGAAATTTAGGTACCGACCTCGAAAGATAGGAATCAAAATTTAGGTATTGATCCCGAAACATAGGAATCAAAATTTAGGCACTGATCCTGAAATGAGAATTGAAATTTAGGTTTCAATTTTAGAAAGAGAGTTGGAATTTAGGTACCGACCTCGAAAGATAGGAATCAAAATTTAGTTAGGTATTGACCCCAAGATCAGAATTAAAATTTAGGTATCAATTCTAGAAAGTGAGTCAAAATTTTGGGACCGACCTCAAAAGGAGAGAATCATAATTTAGGTACTGATCTCAAAATAAGAATTAAAATTTAGGTATCAATCTCAGAAAGAAAGTCAGAATATAGAAATCAAAATTTAGGTAGAAATGAGGGAATCAGAATTTAGGTATTGATCCCGAGATGAAAATTGAAATTTAGGTATCAATCTCAGAATTTAGGTACCGACCTCGAAATGAGGGAATCAAATTTAGGTATTGGCCCCGATATGAAAATTGAAATTTAGGTATCAATCTCAGAAAGAGAGTCAAAATTTAGGTACCGGCCTCGAAGGAAGGGAATCAGAATTTAGGTACTGACCCTAAGATGAGCTAAGATGAGAATTGAAGATCTCAAAATATGAATAGAATGTCGTACTCTTTTTAAGATGGTCTAAAACCTATCTCAAAGAATTGAGAATCAAAATGTCGGTACCGATCACGAGAACAACATGAAAACAGTGTAGAGAATTTGTGGTGTTGAATTCATAGATATGTGGCATGTGATAGGGTTGACATTGGCGAAGAAAAATTTGTGAGAATTTGTGAGATTTTGTGCAGAATGTGAAATTACGCTGGGATGTGAAGAAAATTAGTGCAAAGAAGGATGGTCGTGATGCACGAGCAAAGAGTAAGAGACCTCGAAATAGAGATAAAAAATTCAACAGATTTATTTTTTTTTCTTATTGTCTTTACCACATTTAATTATCAAAATATATTTTCAAAATTCAATTTTTGTTGGTTGATTTTTCAAAAGAGTATTTTATTTGAACTTTTATTTTTATCGGATTTTTATTATTTTGTTCTTTGTTCATTGTTGCTCGGAACCAACACATGGTTCTGGGGCTCTTGATCTATTGTACAAAAATGACAATTCAAGAAACAGACTGAATTCTGAAAGAAATTTCATTAATCTGCTTTAAACAATACATATTGAACATATGCAAAAGCATCAAAAGGTACAACATGCTAAATGCTATCAAAAGTATATCTGAAACATCTTATGCTGCCAACATATCATAAGCTGAATATATTTCATATATATATATATATATATATATCATCATATCTGCTGCGTCAAAACATGATACAAAAAGGTATCCACTGACTGTCCATCTTCGGCGAGGTGAGTTTCTGATCGAGCTGACGTACTAAGCCACACTTCAGGATAAGTTTTTTTTACGTGTGCTTAGAGGTGCAACCCTCTCATAGCTCATAAGGTTATATTTCCTCTAACTCTGGATCTGGTCGGAATCCTTATGACATTTTGTTGCTATCCATCCTTCTGAAAGTTACAGACACCCTGCGGTGTCGTACCCCTGGAATGCAGTGCTTGGCCAGTTCTATTCAATTTCCCTTGAGAATCAGTACTGAACCCACTGGTAGCAGAATCTCCACAGATCCTCTGAACTCCTCGGGCCTGAACTCCTTGGGCCAATGACATCTATTTCTTTCCCGAATAAAATATTGCTTTTGCTCATGAAGGAGACCGTGTAAAAAGGTCTCACAAAATCATGATGGTCTATATGTGGGAGAATGCAATCGTCTTCATTGTTGATATTGATAATATAGCTGTTGGGAATACAATCGGCTAGAAGGATGATACATCAGACAAATCTCTTTATCATCCATTTTATTGAGTTAATGGATCCACCTCATCATGTCTTAAAGTCTCCGGGGGATTTCCTTCTCTATCTTTGGTAAAATTATAACAGCAACCACATTGGATGGTGATTCTGTCTTTTCCATGCATCTATTTTCATGGTTCAGAATAGGTCCTTTTCATCAGAAGACCAGCTCGACCTCTGTCTCTTAGGTTGAATATGTAGTGGAGAATGCTCCTTTCTTCACTTTCAAAGAATTGTCTGGTGTACAGCTCCAAACCTTCTAGTATATTAACAAATCTTCCTTGAACTTCTTCATAAAATTTAAATTCCCTTTTCCTTACTTTACTCATCTTACTTTACTCATTTTGTCTACTATCGAGGACGCTTCCTCATTTTAATATCAGCAGGAGTCCC
>NW_018222143.1:69647-78528 GCF_001263595.1 Phalaenopsis equestris
CAGGAATCCATGCTTTTGTTGTCTCTGTATCCAGCGGAATATATGATTCCCCCATTGAGTGATCGGTGATATGAAATCTGCTATCGGTGGATGTATACTCCTCCAAAGTTTTGTAACGCTCTAGGTGGAGGTCGTTGCAGTTTGAGCATTCCACAAACGCCCCTGTAGCTTGTATCAGTGTGTGAATCTTGGCGTTGCACATTTGGCAACCCAAGCAAAGATCATCTGAAACTTCTGGTTGCATCGGCTCTATAGTGAACTCAGACTCATCCTCTATGGCAGGGCAGCCCGGGGGAATTTCTCTCTCATGCATGGATCATAGAGCTTCCCCTCAGGAAACAGGGTAAGCAAGTTTTCTGCCTCTTTTTGGCGTCTTCTGCTTCCCCTCAGGAAACAAGGTAAGCAAGTTTTCTGCCTCTTTTTGGCGTCTTCTTTCTTCACGTAAGAATGCTCTGTGTTTTAGACGATTGGCATTTCTGCGTTGACTCCTTCATAATGGTGCATCTGGCAGTCTCTCGTCATTAGTCGTGATTAGACCTCCAGTCGGTGCATTTATCATAGATAGCAGACGATCAATCCCCTCCATCAGATCTTACTGCATTATCACTTTCTTCCCATTCAATGAGGAATCCTCCTTGGTGTTGATCTTTAGCAGCGATTGTAAACCCTCTTTTTCTTGACGATGACCACGTCCATCTGGGGACCCTCATAGTCTACATTTACTTGACAGAAGTCCACGTCAAAGTCTATGATGCCATCCTGCGGTGCCCTTTCCTTGTTAAGTGCGAGATTCCAGCCATCATTGAAAGCAAAAATCAGCTTTTGTCTTAACATTTTTCTGCAGACGACAGGAAAATCATCAGTGAACTAAAATTTAGCAGAAACAAGAACAAAACAAAGTGTTTATTAGACAAAATTTTAGTTTGTATCGGTGAGAAGATCATTTATTTATATTTACATATTTTTAATTTAGTAAAATATCAACCGTAAAAGTAGAAAGGAGAAAATTAAAGCATGTAAATTCAAAAAATTTTCATTTTATTAAGGTTAATTTTATTACAAAATTTTTGGACTCGGCCATAAACGTTTGGCCAAATAAATAACCCCAGAATAATCAAAATTTCAAAATTTCAATTTAAGCAATGTCAAATTGCATAGTATGTCTTCAATTATCGTCCGTTGATCGGCAACATGGGTCTCTCACCTTAAAAATTCACCAGCTGGTAGGCTTGTCCTGTTAGATCTTTTCTACGATAAATGGTCCCTCCCCAGTTGGCTCAAATTTTCCACCTATCTTGTGGCGTGCAAGAATAGGCCTTTTGAGCATGAGAACGAGATCACCAACTTTGAATGTCCTTGGGCGTACCAATTTGTCATGAGCTTGTACCATCTTCGTTTGGTAAAACACCAAATGATGTTGTGCTTCTAGTCGCTTTCCTTCGAGACTTTCCAATTCTTCAAGTCTGAGTTTTGCACTTTATTCTATTGTAAGTTAATTGGGGACAGTGACTCTGAGAGATGGCGTCTGGACTTCTAACAGTAGTACGACCTCATACCCGTGCACAAGTGCGTAGGGTGTACATTGAGTGGGAGTCATGAACGTTGTCCGGTAGACCCACAAGGCTTCTAACAGTTTTTTATGCTAATCTCTTTTATTTTTGTCCAGTGTCTTCTTTAAAATTTGTAACAGTGTCTTGTTGAAGGCCTCGACTAGGCCATTTGCCCTGGGATAGTAGACCATAGAGTATCTCCAATCGATCTCGTGCCGCTTGACAAAATTGTTGATTTTTGCGCTCTTGAAGGTTGTCCCATTGTAAAAAATTATTATGCGCAGAACTCCAAAATGGTAGACGATTTAGCTTTTAAAAAATTGAATGATATAATATGTTGTAACCTCTTGTAGCGGCACTGCCTCTGCCCATTTGGAAAAGTAATCTGTAGCGAAAGTAATCGGAAAAGTAATCTGTAGCGACAAGTATAAATCTGTGTCCTTTAGAGGATGGAGGGTCTATCAGACCTATTATGTCCATGCCCCAATACTCGAATAGCCATGAGACAACGGTTGGGTGTAACACATTCGGAGGTTGGTGCAAGACCACCCCATGCACTTGGCACCGGTGACATCTTCTTGCTATATCCATGTAGTCGAACATCATTGCCGACCAATAATATCTGAGTCTCTTGATCTTTATTTTCATCTTTGGCTCTGACTGGGGAGCTCCACACAATCCGGCATGTACTTCTTTGACAATATTCTGTGCTTCAGCTTTACTTAGACATCATAACAACATCTGATCGAATGATCTTCTGTATAGGACAACACCCACTAAAGCTTACGACAAAGCCCTTCTTGTGATGTGATGCGATGCTGACTTGTCCTCTGACAGCTTTCTAGTCTGCAAATATTCTATTAATGGCTTACACTAATCTTAGTTGATATCAACAACAACAATCATCATTTCTTCTTCTTTTTCGAGCTTGTGTAGATTTTTGAAGTCGATTTAAGACAAAACCTGTCTTCCTTGTACCGTAATGTTAATGGAACCCTCTGGGGGACACGCCAATTCTTTTGCAAGTTTTGCTAGAGAGTCAACATGGGCATTATCTCCTCGAGGGATGCGGTAGAAAGTTACATTGGGAATTTGCTCCAGCAGCTTCATCGCATACTGATGATATTCTGCTAACGTTGTTTTCAAAATCTCGTAGTCTCCCATGACTTGTTGGATGATGAGCTGAGAATCCCCATAGATGGCAATATCTATTATATCCATCGAGATTGTCAATTCCAACCCAGTAATTAAGACTTCATATTTTGGTTCGTTGTTGGTACATGACTCTATCATTTGATAGGAGAAGCTCAGTATGCCCTTATCTGGCATGATGAAGATTAAACCAATTCCTGCTTTGTCTGGTATAATTGTTCCTAATCCTTTGTCTTTTCTGGCTGACGAACCTCCATCGAAATACATCTCCCAACATTGTGCATTGGAGAAATCCATCTATAATACATGTTCATCTGGTAGTTCGTCATTAAGAGGGGAACCAACTGGAAGTGGGTGTGCAGCGAGAAAATATGCTAAAATCTGTCCCTTGATAGCACAGAGGGGAACAAAAGTTATATCAAATTACAACAAAATCATTGACTATCTTGCTAGACGTCCAGAGAGTGTTGGTCGGGTCATCAAATATTGCAACGGATTAACTTTTGAAATTAGAGTTACCTTATGAGAAAGCATGTAGTGTCTAAGCTTTTGTGTAGCGAAAATCAAAGCTAAAAAATGATTCTCGATAGGCGAATACTTTAGTCCGTCGGCATTAGACAGTGACTCAAGTAGTAGAGTGCATTTTCATTACCCTCATCATTGACTTGGGCAAAGAGGGCTCTAAGAGAGTCATCTAAGGTCGCGGTATAAAGTATTATAGGTTTTCCCATGATAGGGGTTGCCAAAATAGGAGGTGTCATTAAATATTATTTAACATCCTTAAAAGCCCGCTGATATTTATCTTCTCAAACAAGTTTGGCGTCCTTCTTAACTAATGCCGAGAAGGGCTGACACCTACCTGAGAGATTAGAAATAAAGTGTCTCAAATATGTCAACTTTCCTTGGAAGGAACGTAGTTGTTGTAAGGTTTTAGGAGGAGGCATATCCAAGATAGCTTTAATCTTATCTGGGTCGATCTCGATTCCCAGATAACAGACAACGAATCCAAGAAATTTCCTGGAGGTAACGCCAAAAACGCACTTCAAGGGATTCATCTTAAGATCATATTATCGTAATCGTTTGAACACGGTCCTCAAATCATACAAATGGTCTATTTTTTATTTACTTTTGATGACCAAATCATCCATGTAGTGTTCCACTTGGTTGTGAATGAGATTATCAAAAATCTTTGTCATAGCTCGTTGGTATGTCGCTCCAGCATTCTTTAACCCAAACTACATCACTGTGTAGCAAAAAATCCCGAAAGGTGTTCTGAAGGTTGTAAGTGCTGTATCTTCTGGAGCCATCTTGATTTGGTTATATCCTGACGATCCATCCATAAAGGAGAAAATCTCATGTGTCGAAGCGATATCCACCATCATTTCTGGTATTCACTATGAAAATTCATTCTTTGGACATGCTTTGTTCAAATCCTTGAAGTCGACACATACACAAATTTGTCCTTTTTTCTTCTTAACTGGCACAATGTTAACTAATCATGTGGGGTATTGCTCTTCCTGCACAAAGTTAACGTCTATTAACTTCTTCACCTCGACAATGTCTTGTTGTTCTATTTCGAGGTTCATTCTTCTTCGAGCTTGTTTTACTGAGGTCATATATTTGTCCACCCCGAGTTTATGTACTGCAACTTCTGCTGATATTCGTGACATTTCATCATAACTTCATGCGAAGCAATCTTTGAATTCTGTTAACAGTTTGATCAACTCTAAAGATTCTTCATCGTTGAATAGAGAACTTATAAATGTAGGTTGGGGCTGCTCTTCCGTCCCAAGGTTAATTTCCTTCAATTAATCAACAATTGACTTGATTTCTTCCTCAAATTCTGGTGGGGCCTTTTCTATTAGCTGATCAGTAGAGTCATCCTCCACATCGAGGTTCACTAGTAACAATCATGCAAAATTTTGAATCATCGACTGGTCTGATTGTACCAAATTTGAGACCCTCTTTCAAGTTGGTTGTAATTTATCTTTTGGCATTTATGGCATTTATTTTGGCAAACCCTATTGAATTAACTTTCGTACACAAGGAGAAAAGTAACCAAAATGTAGTTCCATTAATTCATTAGGATTCTCATCCAAATTTACATGATTTTCAAGATTAGTAGAAGTAGAAGCACGGTAAAATTTGATTGGCTTTGAACCAATGCTACGGACTTCCTTGACCTCTAATCTCTCAACCTTTTAAGGAAGAATTGGAGTAAGGGTCATGGCATTTACTTGGTGGTTTATCCAATCATACATCGACTCATATTCATTTTTCTCCAAATCTTCTAAGGATATCTCATACTATGGTTTCTTCTGTTTTGTCATCATTATTTCAAATTCAGAACTTTCTTCATCATCAATGTTCATGGTCGGCCCGGCCCGTTCAACAATCAAGTTGATTCTTCCTCATCTACGTCCCTGACCTCGACCTCGAGTGCGCTAACTAAAAGAACCCCTACCAACTCGTTGCAAAAGAGTGGTGAAAGATCGCTGAAGCGGAGCTGAATGGCTTCCTCTTTTTGATTTTTCTGAATCTTCCACTTTATTTCCCAAAGCTTAACGAGAGAAGACAGTTTTCATTAGAGGCGCATAGTACACGACATCTTCATGATAGCCAACTTTATGAACTGAAAATGGATGTAAGTCTCCCTTGATGCAATGTTCTTGTCCTTCCTTGTAGTACTTAGTGCATTGGTGTAGAGACAACAGAACCATGTTGTGTTTGTGAATCCATGGTCGACCCAATAGAGCATTGAAAGAGGTCTCAACATTGATAATATGAAATTTAGCGGTTGTTACTAGTTCTCCAACTTTCATAAGTAATGTAATTGATCCAAGGGCTCTCTCTACCTTTTGGTTGAATCCTCTTAGCATCATTTTATCGGTTGTAACCTCATCAGCTTCAATGTCTAAATAGGCCAATGTCCATAGGCTCATCAAGTTGAGGGATGCTCGAGGATCTACCAAAACTCTGGACAACACAAATCTATTGATGTTAACAGAGATATAGAGTGGAAGATTATGGTCGGCGGTACTGAGCAATAAATCTTCATCTGTAAAGGTTACCCCCAGCTGTTCTTTCAACAGGCAAACTTCATCCGAGGATGTCAGGAAAACTTCATCCGAGGATGTGTTGGCCAACTGGGCTAAGCAAATCTCTAGATTAAGCAAATTTGTAACCAGAGGCTCTCTCATCTCCTTTGACAGGATTAGAGCGTCATAGATGCTTAATTTGGTCGGCAACTTCCTAAGATGAGCTAGCACGTTGTAATCCACTTTGTATGATCCTCGGATCCTTACTTGGTTATTTGTTTCTTCTGCTGGTGGAGGTGGACGTAGCTATTCTTGAGTTAATATTTGCTTTCCTTTATCTGTTGGAGCTGACCTCGGGGGTAATACTTTCCCGCTCCTTAAGTTCACTTCTATAATTTTTTTCTTCTTGAGATACCGTAGGCAAATATTTCAGTGTTTCTTCTTCGTCAGAAAGATCTAAGTTGATGGAAAGTGGTGCATTGTGGCACTTTAGGATTGGTTCCTCACTCTCGGCGCTGTCGTAATCAGTATTGTCGATGTCTTCTTCGGTCTTGCTAACAGGTTCATCAAACTTAAGTACAATTTAAGGATCAGTTTGAAAATCAAGATCGATGTTAGATTGGTCATAATCGGTTATGTTATTACTAGAAACAGTTAAAACATAGCCAAAATCATAATCATTATATTCATAAGATCCCGGAGGGGCAAAACGATAATCATACAAGGTCAGAGGTTTAAGGATTTTCTTCCCCGAATCTGAGCCAACTAATCTAGCAAAGGCAGCCCATATCCTACCTCCACTGCTATCAGTCTTTGTGGTGGTGTTCTTCTTCTTCTTCTTTGGTGGTGACGGATTTTCTGGCAAAATCTTCACCTCTGGCTTGTCAGGCTGAAGACTCTGAACGGAGGCTTACCTTGATGCATTCTGAATTTGGTCCAGTACACTCTTGAGCTTGTTCCAAGTCGCACTCCATCCATTTTTACTAGCACATGGGTCAATCGGAGAGACTGGCTCGGCCGAAATCATATTTACAGAATCT
This sequence comes from Phalaenopsis equestris, assembly GCF_001263595.1. NCBI lineage: Eukaryota > Viridiplantae > Streptophyta > Magnoliopsida > Asparagales > Orchidaceae > Phalaenopsis > Phalaenopsis equestris. Next base: position 76,428 of record NW_018222143.1, read on the forward strand.
CTTTTAGGTTTTTTTAAATAGTCTTTCGGGATCATTATATTTCTTTTCTTAAGATTTTTCTCAAGCCAATCCTTAAAGACGAAACAATCCTCTATAGTGTGTCAAAGCATCCGGTGATACGGGCAATAATTAGGTTGATTCTTTTTGTCAACCTCTTTTTTTCAACCTCTTCGAGTTTCTTTGGATCTGATAATCTGAACTTGGGCTTCTTCATCATGCTTCTGAACATTTTGGGTACTGCTTCATCTTTGAAGAAATAAACTATTTTCCTTCATTCCGTCAAGGATGGACCCTTTCTATTTTCTGTTCGGTACGATCCCCCCTGAGGGGTTCCTGACTGGATTTGCCATACTTTTGTGTCTGTTGTTGAGCATGTTGCGATGACGACTAAGAATTATGATGAGAATTTTCTACATGTACCTTCATTGGCTATTTTGCTTTATCGACCGTTGTCACTATTCTGGACATCTTTTCAAATGCTCTGGTCGTCCTGGATTTCTCCACTTTCTCTTGGGAATCTATATGTTTGACTTCTTCTTGAAGATTGTTGGCTTTGTTGAGTAGCTTCTCGAAAGATTTAATGGTGAGTCCCTTGAGCATGAAAGCTACTCGCTGATGAATGCTCTTGAGTAAGATCTCAATCGCATGATGTTCTCGTAGCTAAGGTTCACATTTCATGCTAAGGTTTCTCCACCTCAAAATGTAGTCCACTAAAGCCTCGCTGGGATTTTGCTTCTCTACTACGAGATCTCCAATAGATAGATGATGTTGCGCTCTGGAAAATCTCTTCATGAATAATTGTTCTAGCTCGGCAAACATCTTGACTAATCCTTCTTTTGTTGCTCATCTCTATTCGCCGAGGCAACTTCCCTCCTTTCATCTTTGATATGTATAATCTCTAGTTGATTGAATTATGGGGAGGCTAATTGTGGTGGTTGAGACTGTCCCTGAAATGTGGCCATGGCGGTCATGGCAGCGACCATCTCTTCCATTCTTTTCTCCATTTGGATGATTTGCTCATCCCTTAGGAAAACAACCCTACACAGCTAATCTACGACATTCTCTTCGACGAGAGGTTGAGTGTCACGCGTGGATGCAGTGGCTCTGGTCTCGATGACATGGATATCCATGAAATCTTCCTCGAGGTAATCATTAAAGTCAAATTCTTCATCATCATCAATTGAAACTCCATGTTCACGGGCCAACTCAGAAATCTTGACCTTGAGCTTTTTGACATTTTCTTTAATTATTGATTCTTGTAGCATCTTGAGAGTAGCACCTTGAGATATGGAGGACTTTGTTGGGCAACTTCTACTTGCTCGTCCATCTCGCTAGAAATTACTGTGACAATGTTGGATACTTTGAACCCTTGCTTCATTTCCTGATCCTGCTATTCGGGCTCACTTGTTCGTATCGGTACAGTGATCTTTGGTACCCACACCTTTTTCTTTGACGATGATGTCTTGAGATGAAGTGTCTCAGCAGAAACATGGGTATGTCGAAGAGAAGTATGCTCAACATGGTGCAAATAGACTATAATATCATGTAATTTCTTCATTTTTCCTTAGAGACTTTAAGAATATCTTTGAGGTGGGTGATTGGTAGAATTCTTGGACCCTATCGTGACTTAATCGGTCGACGACCTGCGGATCTAGTAACGATAAAATCGGTAGTGACAATAGGGGTATTAACTCTACTCACGAGACGGAGCCAGACGGGAATGGAAGCGGGCGGGTTCTCAGTTGACTTTTGAGATCATTTGGCAGATCTGACATTTTTTAGAATTATTTTTTTCATGTGAGGTGATATTGCATCTCCCACATTTGGCCGAAAATTGGAGAGGTCCTGAATGTTAAAAAGACCCTAGAGGTTAGAGAGGTTCCATTAGTGTGTAACAATTGTGAGGGTTTCATTGAGAAATTGTAAGAGTGGAGAGAAAGTGAGAGATTTCTTCCTCCTTGCTACTTCGAAGAGGAATTCTGTGTGTTGTAAAGAAAGGAAGAGATTCAGAGGAACTTCGAGGAGTGTTCTTGGGGAGAAATTTAGAGATAAGTTATTTACTTGTTATAGTTTGTATGACTTTGATTTTATATATGAATTC